>NC_089783.1:26154124-26164124 GCF_040412425.1 Macrobrachium rosenbergii | reverse complement strand
AAGTTATCACTGTGAGTTATACATTGATGATAATTAATTCGAGGCTCATAATAACATGAAAAATCTACCAGTGAATTATGCAAATTTGTAAATCACGAGAACTGTGCATTAATATAAGTATTTAGTTGGAGAGTGGTATGTATGAAGTGAACGTAGGGGAAGGGTTCTACATAAATTTAAATAAGATGATATGAATGTGCACGTGGAGACTTAGATTTTATTACGCAACTGGGAAACAAGAAATAATAACATCTTTATAGCTTGAAGAAAGGCCCATAGTTGAGAAAGAGAGGAGAGAGACAGTGAGTTGGCAAAGATCCGAGTCGGTGTAGAAACCTGAATCTTACTCGAGCTCGAAAGAGAGAAAGATGAACTGTGATAGTTACATCCGGGATATCTGGCCTCACTTGCTCTTACCTCATTTGTACTCGTACATACATTCAATGCTTGTGACAGCTGAGAGCCAGCAGTCAAACACACACACACACATTCTACGAAAGCGTCGTACACACACACACACACACACCTACACGCACAGACATTCTGCGAAAGCGTCGTACTTAAATCAATAATAAACTATTTCGTTGTACCCAACACTGACATTGTGTGTATTTTGCTTTTACTCTTGTTTTTTTTCTGATCGCTGAAGTCTTAGTCACTTGAGCAGAACTGTCTTAAAACCTCAATATTATTACGATAAAACCTAAGCTTACCCCTGGTTGCAAAATCGGAATATACCCTTAGGTCATCTTCAACTTACTGATAAAATGAATAAGTGCCTTTCTTTCATTTTCAGTCAGGAGCAGTAACAGAGCTCGACGTGGTACATGGAAGATCGTACTATATACATAAATATATATATATATATATATATATATATATATATATATATATATATATATATATATATATATATATATATATATATGTTTTGTTATTATACTCATGATGTGCACGTTTGGGCTAAACAATTTGGGTTTACCTTGAAAGGCTATTTTTACAGAATATGGGTCCAAGCACAAGCCCCTAATGCAAATATGAACTTACAGTTCCTTTGTTTGCGTGTCTATTTTATATATAGTTATAATGGCTTTTTATTCCTTGTAAACGAACATTCGTAAACAACGGTAATAAAGATAAGTAATGTCATTTTCTTTTTTTTACATAAAACGCCTAGAAGTAATCTAACTTATGTGCAAAGCCTGTGGGATCAGGAATTTTTTTATGCACAAGGCTTTAAGACTTCTCAGTTTGGTTTATGTTGTAATATGGATTAGTTGCTTTTGCGCTTCTAATAGTAATTGCACTGGATCCTTTAATTATTATTTTTATAATTTAGAATTCGTGCTGTACTTTTTAAGAAAATTATATAAAAAGGGACGATTGCTGCCTTCATGCATACCCACTGGTTAATCGCTTTTCACCTGTTCAGTTAATAATCTGTACCTAGATGTTATTTAGATCATGATGCATATATATATATATATATATATATATATATATATATATATATATATATATATATATATATATATATATATATATATATATATACGAGTATGTAATAGTTAGTGTGTCATGTGTGTATACGTATTTTTGTGTCCACTGGGTTTTGTACACCGTATCTGTGAATTGTAGAATTTTGCAATAATGAGGATACAAATACACCCTCGGTCTGCACATGCACATGTATAAACAGTAGTCCACATGTGAGGGAAGTAAAAGGGGTGGTGATTTTCAATTTTCAGGGTTTGCATATACATACATATATATATACATATATATACTGTATGTATATATATATATATATATATATATATATATATATATATATATATATATATATATATATATATATATATATATATATATGTATATATATATATATATATATATATATATATATATATATATTTTGATCTGAGCATCACGGTGTCTAGGACTAGAGAAAACTAATAGTTCAGAGCTTTGTGTTCACCCGTTTCTCCTCTGATATTCCTCAAATTCCCTGTAACTTTGGAGGATATTAAAGTCTGTCGCTTCAAGTCGGCCAACAATTAATAGTGAATCTAGGAACTGTGTTACAGGTTAAATCTATGATTTAAATAGTCACGGTTTGCTTGGTAGTCGGATATTTTATCATGGTAGCATAACTTCCAGCTTGATGGAATATTTTTTCACTTATCTGACAATCGCCACTTTTTCTTTCCCTTAGTTCATTCATTCAAAACTTACGCTAATATAGATACTTGCACCTCAAGACTTCTTCTTGCCCTAATGAAAGGCCACCTGTTTCTGTCTTAATGCCGCTTTTCCTGATCTGTTTATTTGTACGTAACCCCTTTAACCGTCATCCACGTGACACGTTCCAGAAATCGCTGTCTCGCATGCACCACTTGGTAAAGGTAAATACTCGGGGTATTTATTGTTCATCTGTCTCGTAACCCAAGATTATTTGCAGTCCTTTTGGGTTATGTCCAGTTATTTTCGTTTATTTATGAGACAGGCCTGCCACATATGAGCAAACACATTTATATCCATACCTTTAATATATCCCAAGGCCATGCTAATATTTACTTTGGTAATGTGGTAACCCCCAGATGAGTTACTACTAAATAAAACCTCTGTCATTTAGTTAATGGCCAGATTGCAGACACTGTATAAATACATCCCGTATCGTTAAGCCAAATCTGTCCATTCTCTCTCTCTCTCTCTCTCTCTCTCTCTCTCTCTCTCTCTCTCTCTCTCTCTCTCTCTCTCTCTCTCTCTCTCTCTCTCTCTGTGAGTGTACGTGTGTGTGCTTTAGATGTTATTACCAGTTATTGCTGTCACTTTCCCAAAGGGAAGATACATATCTCACTCTTTGACTAAGCATTAGGACTGTCTCATAAGATCGTGCATCAGGACCCTCGCGTAAGATCCTACATCTTACAGTAGATAAAATCAGTTTTACAACTGGACTTTTACAAATTCTTTGAAAGTGTATTTGGATGGATGAAATTTTTTTTTTTTATTAAACTGATGGCCAGTATTTGTGAAGAGACTTCATATGCTGATTTGAGTTTGATAAATAAATTTTTTGTTCTTCACAATTTTTTTTACATGCAAATATGTATTTGTCTCATTGCATACTCATACAAAACAAGCGAATGGTACAAACACTACACCTGGTAAATGATGCATTTTAGTCTGTCATGATTTCTGATAGTTAATCGATGATGGTTTTATTAATATTTTGTATACTGCAGACAGTGCTACTTAGGATAATGTGAAGGCCATGTAGAAAATTATTATTTGTCCGCAGTTATAATGAATAGCTGCTTTTTATATACTTCTCAAGGGCGTATGAAAACACGTCTCTGAATTGTTCTGATTAGACACCTCTTTTTCGGAATGTTCAAAATTTTTTTCATGTAATACGGTAAAAAATATTAGCGAATAAAACTTAAGTAATCATTTAACGTTCTGTATTATAACACTAAGCTCTCTTTATTCGTTTTGCATATTATATATATATACTTGTAAAGTCTTCATAATTGAGAATGTAATTTACAATACAAGAACATGTGTAATCGTATGAAAATCAAAATTGGAGCGAACATAAGTATGCTATTAGTTCGTTGTCCATTTTTCCCATGGATTATAGTCGAACATCACTACGTCCCTGAAAGAAATCCATTAAAAAATGCGATCGTTTAATATAGAAAGCCTTCTTAATTACGCCACCCATTGTTGATTGTTGTCTTAATTTTTTAGCACACACCTTTACATGGTTTAATCCCATAGCTTTAATTGTTTACCTATATATATTTATATATTTGAAGTTCGTTCAACCAGTCTTTGTCTTTTACTTGAACTTCTGATGTTTACCAACCTCATCTTAATTGTTTGATTACTGTCTGTTAAAGGCTTCTCACGATCCTAGGATTTTTTTTTTTTTTTACTTTGATATGATCCAGTTCTCTTCATTCATCTTCTGCCTATTATCTCTCTCTCTCTCTCTCTCTCTCTCTCTCTCTCTCTCTCTCTCTCTCTCTCTCTCTCTCTCTCTCTCTGTGTGTGTGTGTGTGTGTGTGTGTGTGTATGTCAGTGCTGTTGTTGGCCATGCAGTTATTGATGGTTTGTTCCTACTGTCATAGTTTTGCGGAGTTTTGTAAAGAAACCAAGATCTTATATACTCTTCTATGGTATTTAATAAATATTTTTCAAATATTGTACATCTCTCTTCGAACTATATTTTCACTAATACCTATACGAGTTATTGTTGTTGTAGGTAAAGGATAAAGACAAAACCCCAGTTTGGCTGAGGTTCCCGAATACATATTCTATACCATTTGAAAAGTCGTTTAAATGTAAATAGTAAAAATATCTGCTGCATCCTACATTATCGTAACTAAGGAACATGTTGCTTGTGCTGTTTATGCAGCTTCTAACCAGCGCTGAGCTTAACGTCTTGCTGTTATAAATATGCTTAACAGAATACCAGACTTTATAATGGAATATGAAATAGCTGATTAATATTGTTTCATTGGTTATGGCAGTCATTTTCTCTTATAACACAGCAGTAATGAAGCGCAATCAAAATAAAGTACTGTAGCTGGAGAACGTGACTGTCATGAGTTCATTTATAAATAAATAATTTTTTTGTCATACTTTTTGAGCAACATGTACGAGTCAACCTGTCATACGGTAGCTAAGCTGGATGCCATGTCCGATAGCCGCGCAACAGTTAAAAAGTGAATTTGAAATTATGTTAGGAATTTCCATTTTTGTCCAACAGTAACTGAGCTAAATGTTGCAGCATCGGCTCAACGCGCTGGACCTGTTGGCCTGTTTTCGCACTTCTCGCTGTTTGGTTGTTGGAAGCGAGTCGAGTCGATCTTCGATCAGTTATTCATGCTCCAGCAGGTGATGTGAAATGAAATCAGTCTTTTCTAGCAAAGAACGTTGAAATTTACAAGGTCTACATATCGATTTCTTTTCCTCGTATTCTAATGGTTTTTTGATACTGGAATCTATATTGTTTTCGATTCAGTTTCGAATGCGCATTCTGTTTTCCCGCGTTCATTGTGCTCTATCGCGGGAAATTTTTTCCCCATTTGCCGCTTCTAAGATATCGAAGTGGCGAAGGTAATGCACTAAGAAGAAGCAACAGGAACTCATAAATTAGGATGATAATGAAAAGGAACTTGTCTACTTGTAGCAGTAGCAGCAGTAATACTGTTATATGGGAGATAAGTTGTGACCAGCCACAGTACAAGCTATGTTAGGACCTGCCTCATTTTCTGGACCTTCATCAATAGTCCTGGTACTTGGAGCAGCGGGAGAGATGTTTGGTACTGGTGGGAAAGGCATAACTTTCGCCTGTTCCTGGTGAAAGTGAGAGTGTGGCTGTGGCGATCCTTCGCACAATGTTAATCCGCTTATGTCTTCACCCTTAGACAGCCAGCTTCCCTTTTTACTAACAATCCGGCTTTCAAGTTCTCTCTCTCTCTCTCTCTCTCTCTCTCTCTCTCTCTCTCTCTCTCTCTCTCTCTCTCTCTCTCTCTCTCGGCGCATATGTATGTGCTTTATATGCAGTCTTAGTAAACATTTTCTTAATGTAATGGAGACAAGAAATTTTCAAAGGTCAGATTTTCCAGATACATTCTTATATTGTTTGTTTCTCTGTGACTTAGCGAGCAATGTACAAAATTTATTATCTTTGAGACTGGAATATCAGTATGGTCAATATCTTAATACATTAGCTAACCCTTCACACTTCTTACTGTTTTCATATCTGAATTTCATGTTGTTCAGTAAATTTTTATTGAAAAAAAATAGAATTCCTTAAATTTTTGTATTTATCTTTTTTTCACTTCATTTATATAGTACCTAATCTTACGAACTTGGTTTTACTATTTTTTTAATCATTTAATTAATCATAAGAAAATTGTGCGAAATCTTGTACCAAAGAAGTAACAGTGACGGAAAAGCCAAAATGTATTCCTTTTAAGCCTTGTTTATGTCTTAACTCTTTAAGTACTTAGCGAAATGTATTGTTCTGCAATCACGTACAACGTCTGCCTTGCGTTGGGTATTGTGTATTGTCATTTTGACAATTATTGATTGACCTGCGACCTTGTGAGTGTAACTTCCAATCAACAAGAATGGAAAGTGCATATAGTAATCGGTGTAAAAGGTCCTTTCATTGAAGCTTGTAGTCAGCCTATGTAAATGTCCCTTGATTAATGATAATAACGTCTACGCAATGACCTTTGATCATTGTGACGCTTATGGCAGTCTCCGAGGATATACATTATCTTGATTGCAAATTCACCTTTGGGAAAAATGCTCTGTCTGCGTCTGCTTCAGTTGTACAAAAAATCGGTATGTTAAGAAAATCTTTCATGATTTTTTTAACCTGTAAATCCTGAGGAAATGCTTTTAGTTTTTTTTTTTTATTCTTCCAGAAATAGAATATTTTTCCCCTGTTTGGTCTTCATCTGACTGGCATCTTAAAATGTCGGACAAAAACTTGGAGGTCTATAAGATTTCTTATCCCTGATCTTGATATTGATCTGTGGAACCTTCGTTCAACCAGCTCATTGTGCATGCTGTATACGATCATATGTAATACTGATCATCCCCTGCATTCAGATCTTCCCAGACTACACCTTCCACCACGTAGTTCTAGATTTTTAGTTCATTGTAAGTCTTGAAATTTCGTAGCGAGTTTCACTGCCACAAAATTTTTAGACGTTTTATTCCAGGTGTAGCGAGTTGCAGAATGATCTTTCAAATACTGCAGTTGAATTGTTGGAGCTTCAGAAGTTCAAAACTGTCGCAAATGTTTTTTTTTTTTTTTTTTTTTGCAGGCTGACATAAGCCTTGCTTTATAGTTTATTTCTGCTCTGTCGTATTTATTTGATTATGTTATTTATCGTATGTTTGTTATTTATCATATTTGTTTTTCTCTCGTATTTCCCTTTCAAACTTGATTCATTACCTCTCAATTCCCTTCTCTGTACTGGGCTGTTTTCCCTGGAGGGCCTTTGTGCTGGTGACATTCTTCTTATCCAAGTGGGCTTGCTCTTAGCTTGTAACAATACTGTGATAATAAGTCCTTTTAAATTTAGCGAGATGAAAGGACCTGGGCGTCATCTTCGCTGTTTATTGATCCTTATGAAAGATTTTAAATGTAATTTAACTTTTGTTCTGCATCCATAATATCTCTGATAACTGTACTAATGTATTACAGTGTTAAACACTGTATCCTGCAGTGCAAAAGGATGGGCCACGTTCCCTGGGAGATACATTTTATTTTTTTCTAAATCTTAACTTGTCCTGCACTTTGATGTCCTCTACCCGGAAAAATTAGACGTTGTGACCTTGTCTTTGATAAATAAGTAACACCTTATCTTTAGATTTTGCCTATAATATAATGTTTGATATTGCTTAGTTAGCTGGCTGATCCTGTTTATTCAGGGACATGCCATGTAACATAATAAGTAAAAATTCAATGTTTTCTTACTATTTTTTTATGGTACATACCAGTAAAATTACATGCTTTGAATGCCAAAGGAAGGAATTATTGGTATTGTGTGTGTGTGTGTGTTTTTTTTTTGGTGGGGGAGGGCCGGGGGTGACAGGACAAGGTCACAGGTGCTAATTATTAGTGAGTTTACAATATTAGAGGTTGCAGCCAGTGACGAGGTCAAAATGTCAGGGATGTAGTTGTGCAATTTATTTTCTTACAAAATTTTTCCTTGTAATCAAGCAGTGTCCTAGCTTTTGCTCGCACATATTAAGTGACATGTTACAACATTCTTTGTGGAAACAAGAAATGCCTGGAAGAACACCTTCCTTTCCACTAGCAACGTTTTTGCAATTTTGCAGTATTCAGTATGAAAGTAAATGTGTAAGTACGCACACTTGTCTTCTGTGAAATCTGAGGCGTTGGAGTTTTGAGTCTTGATGTGACTCCAGTGCAGCAGTCGAGACTTTTGCATTGCCACTACCAGAGATGGGCACAAATACTTCGAAATGTATCTAAATACTAAATACATTACTTGGTCAAAATTGTATTTAAGTACCAAGTACATTACAGGTAATGTATTTAAATACTTAAATACATTACTTTTAATTGTATGTAAATACAGTTCAAATACTTTTCAAATACTTTTGATATCTTCCTTTCATATGAAATCTAATAGTCTTTATAGAATTATATCATTTACTGTGTGCCAAAGCCCACTGGATACCGAACCTTGACTGAACACAGGAAATTACACAAATGTCTTACTTAATTTATTATCATTGATTATATATAAAAAAAATCTGGCGAAGACCATTGTGCAGCTTCCAATGTGTCCAGGTATACTTGGAGAGATAAATAATAAAGTACAAGAATAAGGGTAATATGATTTATTGATTCAAAATTCAATTCATTCATTAACATCAACGACTAAACAGAAACTCTAATACTACCTATATTCTTATTGGCCCTCATAAGCACCAGTTGTTCAAACATTTTATCTGACAGTCGTCCTCTCCTGGGAAAATGAATAAGTCCCGCAAAGGAGAATAATCGCTCAATGGCACTGACAATGGCACTGTAGTATTATATTTAAGAAACATTTTCATAACTAGTGGATGTTTGTTAAGACTGTCAAGACCATGTCCACAGTCATTCAAATAAGCCATGGCCATCACTGCAGGTGTCTGGATTACGCTGCTTTCCGGTGACCTTTCAAAGTCAAAGCATTCATCGATGTCTGATGAATCAGATGGTTCTTTAATTTCGTCAGGTTCTTGTACAAAAGATCTTGAAGCAACGATAAAGGTATGCTGAACCTCATCTTTTCTTGCTTCTATTTCATCTTTGTCACTCGTTTTAATTCATCTTTTACACTCGTTAATGACTTCAGAAGAATATTGCGAATGGGAACCTGTTGTTTAGAAAATAAAATGAACTCAATTTTCATACTCCCTTTTAATAAATCAGTTTATTCACGCATTGTTAAGGAATGGAACTCGTGAGACAGTCCTTTTCAAAAGCAGCTGTGATAGAAACTGAGGGTGTGACCATTTCTCCTTTTTCTTTGGATTTGCCTCCTGAATAAGCGAACCCTGTGAGGCTAGTAATCAGATCTTATTTTCTTATCATTGACGTTCCACTCTGTCTGGTGCCATTTCGCAAAAGCTAATTTTCATGTTGAAATGGTTGCCGAAAGTCTTTTAAAGTCACTAGATTCGTCCTTCAGTTTATGCTTAGTTTGAGTGGACTATTCAAATTATTCTCTCTCTCTTTCTCACTCTCTGTCTGTGTGCATTTTATTTCATGGTCTTACTTTCTGGGAACATTGTGATCTATTTTAGAATTTTATATTATCATTGTGATCTATTTTATGATTTGCTTGGTGGGAGGCCGTTGGAAAGAGGAACCATTGACCCTGATAAAAAAAAGTCATGAAAAATAAAAGAAAGGCGAATAGAATGGGGTCCAATTTAAGGGAAATCTTGAGCCTAGTCTCCAAAGAAAATTATATAAATCTCCTGGAAAGTATCATCAGAGAAAAACGGTCCAAACCGGTCAGTTCAAGGAAGGGAAACCTCGACACATTTAGAAAGGGCATTGTCAAACGACTGTTACAGATGGAAGGGAGATTGGCTTAAACATGCCTCTAGAAAACAAACGCCTTTTTCTCATTGGTGTGTCAACAGCGTTTTCCGTATAGCTTGTTTATATAAAGGTTCACCGAGTTCACTGACCTAGTCACACGCCGATAAATCAGGTACCCCAGAGGACGGGGGTACGGGTTCGAAACCTAAGCGAAAACCTTTTTTGGGTCTAATGGGGGCCATGTGCAAAATTTTGTCTAGATCGGTGAAGCGGTTCGGATTTTTATAGAGCACAAGTTTATATACATACAAGTTTACAAATTTAGTTACATTCACATTTATATATATGTACGGTATATAGATTGGTGGAAAGCGGCAGATTTGTACAAAAAAATGA
>NC_089783.1:26139124-26149124 GCF_040412425.1 Macrobrachium rosenbergii | reverse complement strand
TTATGATTGAAAAGAGACTCGATCCTCCGAACAGCGAGAACCAGCAACTTGGCCACTGGGCTACCAAGTCCAGCAGTCAGAGTCGTCACTGAAGTCGTTGGTTCTCGCTGCTCGGTGGATCGAGTTCGCCAGGTGACGAACCACTTATCAATTATAATTCCTCTTCTGTATTAATTCCGAGATAGAGCGAATTGGATATTGAACGACATTTTTAGCTTAAGGTTTGTGTATATAAAATGTCACGGTGTTGTGATCAAAATTCATATATATGTATATGTATATAATATATATATATATATATATATATATATATATATATATATATATATATATATATATATATACACATATATATATGAGAGAGAGAGAGAGAGAGAGAGAGAGAGAGAGAGAGAGAGCGAACCTCACCATCTGCACCCTTATTTAGAGTGTTTAAAATATTGGGTTGAGTCATTTACGTAAACATCACTTGCATAGGAGAGAATGAAAGGGGCATGAGAAATGCAACCGGTATTAAGAAATGGGTGGATTTCCCTCTTTCCTTTCCTTGTATCACCCTTCCCTCCCATCCCCGTCCCCCTCCCCAAGCTTTAGATATAATTAACCTTCATTACAAATGAATTCCTGAATCTTAACTCCCTTCGTTATACTGCTGTCGTGTCTTTGGATAGTAGTTTATAGAAAATATGTGTATAACGCAAAAGATGGAGATCAAGTTTCATTTCCAAAAAGGTGTAAAATTTAAAGATTAGAGACAAACGTTAGGAAGTAACTTAGGAGTAAGTGTGAGGAACCTTAGGAAACAGTAGAAAGAGAAATACTTTCTTCAAGAAAAAAAAGTGAGCCACTTCATTTTAGCAATGGCTATCTTAGGAGTAAATGACATATACAGTAATTCCAAAGCTCATACCCTAAATACTTGCGTTTGTGCCTTATAAAAATAGCCTCGCCAGCATGTATGTTCTAAAAGGTCATGCTGAAATACGTAACTAAAAGATTAAATACATGTCCACCCCGCCCCCCCAACAAACACACACACACACATATATATATATATATATATACATACATATATATATATAATACATTAAGTACTCTTTCCAAACAGTGGCTGGCTACCAAGAAAAGAAAAAACGACAATCACTTACACGTTCACAATTAAACTGCTGAATCTTGGATCAATCTCCGGTGCAGAGATCCTTCACAGATCTACTTAGTTTTTCCACCAAGAAAAATAAAGTGGGGGCTCACCAGCAGCACTGCGGTATTTACTTCTAGCTAGCGTGCTCTTCCTCTCTTCCTACTGTGGTGTGGTTAGCAGTAGGCCTACTGGCTGGTCATACTGTCCTAGGATTTTCTAATGGCATGGGATTATACCAGTGCAGAGGATCACCTAGTAGAGAGTTATGAACCCCGCGGGGGAAGAGGGATGCTCCATAAATGCAGGTTGAACATCTCTCCTGTGTCCAACGGTAGCCACAATTATCAGGTCAGTCTCCTTTTTGTGGGCTGTTATTTGGTCGAAAATGGTACGACGTGTTTACCCTAGGTAGTGCCAGTGGTTAGGGGTCCTGTTCTAATGTAACCAAATGCATAGGAGCGCCTAGTTAAGGATTGTGGGCCTTTTTGGGAGTAGAAATACCGCATAAATGATAAATGAACTGCTTCATGTGGGGCCAATGGACTGTGTTCTCATCCTGGTAAAATTCCATGAAATAGTAGCATTCTTCCTGCCCTTTGTCCGTGTAAATCATCTAATGGTCTGGGCTATGGGGTCTTCAACCTCATTCTTCCTATATAGTTGCCAGTAACAGTGAAAGTAGAAGGTTATTACATATAATATATGTGTGTGTGTGTATGAGTGTATGTTATGTATATATACTATATATTTATACTTAAACCGTTTCCCTCAGAGAAGAACGAGATGATAGGCTTCGCCTTATTTATCTTTTGACCGTTAAATTAAAAAGATGATAAGATCCATTTGCAGAAGTTCCACATTAATTTCTTCATATAGATCATATGCATACAGAGGCGGCTCATCTCCTTTGCAAACTGTGCCATTCATGCCTATTGTCCAAGCATACTTTTGCTTCCCGGATAGTTGGTCCCTTCGGTTCCAATGCCCCTTTCACTTCATCTACCTCTACTAGGTCCTTTTTTTCGTCCTCCCTCCTAACTTCTGAATTATGCAGTCTTTTCACCGGACATCAGTCCCCATTTTCTCCGCATTGACCGAACCATATCAAAACACTAGAATCCATTCTTCTTCCAACAGTAACGTTTTTACCACTCTTCCACACATGCCCACATATCTTTTCTTACCCTTCCTTCGTACTCCACATATATTACTTGAAATCTCTCATCTCAGAAGGTTCGTCATTATTTCCTCCATTCACATTCAGCATCTACATTTCACTTGCATAAAAGAATAAACTACAATCCGTTCGCACATTCAAATTTTAACATAC
This sequence comes from Macrobrachium rosenbergii, assembly GCF_040412425.1. Taxonomy (NCBI): domain Eukaryota; kingdom Metazoa; phylum Arthropoda; class Malacostraca; order Decapoda; family Palaemonidae; genus Macrobrachium; species Macrobrachium rosenbergii. The sequence continues at coordinate 26,146,653 of NC_089783.1, read as the reverse complement.
ATAATCGCTCTCTCCCTTGCAGCTCCTATACATAAAGCCTGCTACCTTCTTACCTTCACTATTTTGTGATTCACATCGTCATATCTTCATACAATGCATTTATTCCAAAATACCTAAACAGATCGTCCATTCTATCACAACTTGCAGATTCTTTCAACAGTCACTGCAGTTCCTCTTGACTGTCCTCACTCAACACGGCAAACATCAGCCACTCAAAACTGTGATCACGACGCTTCATATTATCGGACAATTTGGAACCCAAATTTCATGTCGCTCCTAAACATCGGTGTCATCCTCCACATTCATGATCAGACTCAAATTTTTACTTTAACTTGAATTAATCCCGAATTTTATCATGATCGAGGAAAATAAATCAAATCTCTCCCAAACAAAATTTTGGGTGATTAGATGACTTCAAAATTGTTTTCGAAAAGTTACATGGTTTTAAATGCTGCATTTAACACCATGTAACTTTTCGAAAACAATTTTGAAGTCATCTAATCACCCAAAATTTTTGATTGGGAGTGATTTGATTTATTTTCACCGAGAATGATAAAATTCGGGATTCATTCATGTTAAAGTAAAAGGTAATAAAAGACAATCGTGATACAAATTCTTTCTTTGTAAACCCAGCTACTAAACATTATATTGGCCCTGTCTGTGTTTGGAAAATCTTTCCCATATCTAAAGGTGCCGATTCATTGTACTCCCTTGACGACAGAATCGACTTCTGCGCAGTTTATTTGATCAACCTGTCTGTACCTTTTCTCCAGGTATTTCTTTTGTGCTTCGTTAGGTGGCCTTACTCTATTCTTATTACAGGTATATACTGTTTTAACTCATTCTCTGTTTTGGTAGAAGAAATAGTTATCCCTGGAGCACCTGTTTACTCTAGTCATTCCTAACCGACCCCACCCCCACGAGACAGTGGCCTTACGAACTCCTGCAAGGCCTCCGCTTATGTGGAGGCAATAATAATCGGATTGCTTAGGTTAGTGAAATTATTTAACTCTTCTAAGGTTTAGAATTCGTTCATTACCTCCGTGTGCCAGGTGGTCTTGGAAATTATACACGCGTTAGGTGGCCGGTCCCGTCGGTATTTGCAAAAATCATTGCTGCTTAATAGTTCGTATCAGTTATGCAGTTTGCTTGTTTAAAACATTGGATTATATTTAAAACGTGTTAAATACTTTAATGATAAATATTGTATTAATCTCACGGCCAAGAGAAATCTTTGAAATATTCTATTTACATACGATCGAAACCTTTTAACCGTGAAGCCTAAAAGTCTCAGATTTTTGTAAAGTGGGATCCTTTATGCCATCCCGTTGTTTTATCACGCTTTTCAGCAAAGATGTGTTCGTAGACTTGCCTGTCTACATTTTGTACTTCACAAATAATCAAGACTTTATAATAAGAGAAGTCCAGTTTTTTTTTTTCGAGCAATGATAGCTTTGGCTAATGAAGGAAAGTTTCATATTCATTCCGTTGTTCCCCACCTCAAATAGTTGCTTGCGTCGACGTTGTCCAAATCACGAAGCTGCGATTGTTCTGAGTAAATGCAAGGTGCTTCAGTAAATGTTTGGAGTTAAAGCCGTTTATTATTGGCATGTCAGTTGTTGCTTATTTCTTACATAAATTTTCTGCCGTAGGCTTATCCTTTATTATCTTTCGTAGAGAAGTCGACTCTAAGTGATTATTTCATATGTGATTGTATTGTTTGGGAAACAATTTACGTAAACAATACGTTCTTCAGAAAAAATTTAACGTTGATTTTTTTATGTAAGTTTTATTTAATGATAAGTTTCGTTGTAGTACTTATAAATGGAAAGCGCGATTCTTTATCAAGCTGTCATAATGTGTTTTCTCTACTTCTTTGTTCTGAAAAATGCATAATGTTTATTTTGTATCATCTGTTAATGGTCTAAAATGAATAATGCCGGAGACCAATCGAAAGTCCCATCGAAGTACCGTTTTATTATGCCTTGTTCGTGTTTTTTCCGTTCCTCGGATTGTAGTTTTAGGGTTTCTTACCTTTGTGATTTACAAGACTAAGAGTATATCCACTCAAGAGTCATGTAACGTGTACTGGACCTGTCTTTTCACTCTTGCTCAGCCTAAAGGAAAGATACGGCAAATAGGAGAATAATGATGACCCTTTATCAGATGACACTATCTATATATGAAAGGTTTCATACTGTCTCGAGACTTTCAAGCTGGACCTTTTGACCTCTTCCTTTCGAGTGCTGTGCAGTGTCTGTAGTAATGCATGATTGGTTTACTGACAGCGGGATGCTCGTTATCAATACCTGCGTCTAAGACTGGTGCTCATTCTGCTGAATTTTTAGTCGTCTCCCAGTCGTCGAGTTTCATGGCTTACAGGTTGCTGAGTATGTCTTCAATGGATTACTTAGTTCAGAAAAATTTTTTACTAGACCTCAAAGTCTTTTATCTTAATGCATTACTTTTCCCTTCTCCTTGGAGGTGATATATGATTTGAACCTTAATGTGCAGTGGTTCCAAGGTTAATTTTTCCTTACCTTTGTTTTCCATGTTTGCCTTTAATAAATATTCTGTATTCCGGATAAGTTTTCTCTCATTTGCTCCTCTCCTTGAGGTTCTTCGTCCTTTCTTTTAGGTAAGTGTGCACTTATTTAGTTGTGTGTCAGAATACAAAGCACCTTATCGTGTCTCTTCGCAGTAAATGCTTATTGCGTGAGAGTGGTTTCGTTGCTCGCAAGGAAATGCTTAAAGCTTCTGCATTTGTCGTTTTAGAAAGTATCTTGAATCATTTTATATTTTCCGAATGAGCTTTCTCTAACTTTTCCTTTATTCAGCTAAAGGACGATGGAAGGCAATTCAGCTTTTTGCCTGATGAATATTACAGAAGGCGTGAGGTTTCAGGATGAAAATGAGAGGAAATGTACATTTGTCGTCTTGTATTAGAAAAATAAATTAACGTTTACGTGTGTTGTGGTATTTCGAGCTGTTTATTTTTCACTGGCAAGCAAAAGTTACCATTTCTAGTAAATGTGGGGGAAGGATGTATTTGATTTCATAACCCAGGAAATTTTTGTATAGTGTTAGTGATATTTAGATAGACTGTAACAAGAAATTTACATATTCTAAGATTTATTTATTTATTTATCTATTTTTTGTATTCGAGTCCCCTTGTTTTTATAGAAGTGGAGAATTTCTGTTTTATTCGTCTCTTGTAAAGTAAAAAAATTTATCAAGGTTAAAGGTTGTTAATTATGAGATGGTTGAAAGCGATACCTTCTTAGTATCCCATTTTACCCCCTAAAAAGGAAGGAATATCATATTTGTGAAACATTTTAGAATTTTAAAGCGACATTAATATGAAACGCACACGTACACACAAATGGACACACACACATACACACACACACACACACACACACACACACACACACACACATATATATATATATATATATATATATATATATATATATATATATATATATATATATATATATATATATATTATTCAGAACATGAACCCTATTCATATAGAACAAGCCCACAGGGGTCATTGACTTGAAAATCAAGCTTCCAAAGAATATGGTGTTCGTTTAAAAGAAGTAACAGAAGGTAATAGGAAATACAGAAAGAAGAGATCAGTTATTAGAAAAGAATATATAAATTAACGTATTAATAAATAAATAAATAAAAATGTAAGTAAATTATTAAAATAGTGTGTAAGGCACTTTTATTTTATATTGGTGCTGCTGTTCAGCAAATTTGGTTGCTCGCGGCAGGAAAAGAGGATCAGGGGATCAATTGTGAATATGAAAAATCTCTGTTAAAGTACAACTTATGAAAAATTGACAGACGAGACAATCTGTCGATGGTCCAGGTCATGACTGCTGATGTTAGGAAACAGAAACCTACCACCAAGAACCAGTGCATCTGAAAGAGATAAATCTCTGGCAGTAGCAGATATCCACACCAGAGGACAGTATTCTGGTAAAGGAAGGACAGTGACCTAAAACGGGTTGCATTGATTTTAGCAGTTATAGATATATGAGGCCACGAGTACAATACCTAACTTCCGTGTGGCATTTGCTGGGACTTTCTTTAGATGTCTCTTAAAAGTAAGATGTGAATCAAAAGTTAAACCAAGAATGTTAAAAGTTTTAGATTCATTCAGCAGCCTCCCATCTACCTTGAGGGGAGGATGGTGTGGAAAATCTGTACGAGATCTGCTAATCAACAATGTTTTCGTTGTACTTGAGTTCAGCCTCATACCCCACCAACTATACCATTCGCTAATCCACTCCATGTCACGATTGAGACTAAGAGCAGCTTCATTTTTCATAGTGGAGACTTTACTACACCCACAATTGTTGCATCATTGGCTTACTGAACACTCATGTTTTCCAGGACAACAACCAATTCAATGCCCATATGTTAAAAATTATCAAATCGAGAAAAAGTGCTAAGTATATTGGACATCAGGCGAATAGAAAATTAATAAGGGGCAGTGGTTTATAAAAAAATGAGAAATTATGGTTGTAAAATATAAACAGAAAATTGTTGCCTAATAAATTTGATTTGAAAGCAAAATCCTTTCCATAGTCCATAAAATAATGAGTGAGAATGTTATCGTATTACTAAGATTTGCTCATAGTGGGTTAGTTAAATTATAGGTATAGATAAAAAATACTTTTGTTGATGACAATATTACTATACTCAAGGTTAGTTATGAGCAGTATTGTATCATTGTTCACGACGCATTTTTATATATATATATATATATATATATATATATATATATATATATATATATATATATATATATATATATATATATATATATATATATATATATATATATATATATATATATATATATATATATATATATATATATATATATATATATATACACACATAATATCTTTTTATATTGTCATTCCTGAAGAACACATGTCAGATTGGTGGACGTGTTTCAAGCATCTCTAATGCTATGAACAATTTTTTTTCCTTTTATATGATTTAAATGTATCACCAAGAAATTTATTTGGTGATCAGATGGCTAAGGTTTAGAAGAGGAAATAATATCAGGATGGAAAGGACATGGTAAGATACGATACCAATTAGGTAAAGTGCTCTAAAAGTTGTGCTCGACAATAACGAGAAATGAAATTTCTTTTAGTGATGTTCCTTACACGTGATAGGAAACATTAAGATTTCTACCCTACTTTTAAGACCACTCCATTCCATAAGCGTAACAGTAGCAGCTTTTTTTCCCCAGATTCACATAATGGGCCTGTCGCCTCCCTCGTGGTCTAAGTTTACAAGAATATCTTCACTACGTTTGCTTGATCTTTCACAGCATTATTCTCGCACTTCATATATATTCGAAGTTCCTTTAAAATCCACATCTTGGTGTTGCATATCCACGACCAAAGAAAACGACCGCTAAAATAAAGTAGGAGCCTGTTTTATCCTGGTGAGATGTTACGAAAATAAAGACAACAGAAACTTGGTTCCTCACGAAATTCTTGAGAATGCACAACTGCAAAAACAATCCTTGGCAACAGGATGCACTATTGGTGCCATAGAACGTCACGAGAGACTAGTGAAAGAATTCGACGAGCGTTACCTAATCGTAGGTGTTCCCTGAAAAGCCCAGCATACTCGCTTAAGGAGAGGGAAAGTTCGAAGCTGGGAGGAGAGGACTGAAGGGATTTGGAGGGACGGGGAAAGGAGGGAATGAGGGGTGACAAGACGGGAAAGGGCATGGGAGGGGAAGGGGAGGCGGAAAGGAGGAGTTTGTGTGAGGGAGGGGGTTAAATCTGGAATGGAAGATGACGTTACACTGTGATAATCTCTGATGTAAGAAGGTTGTGCAAATGTAGGTTAAGAGGAAGGTCCTCCCCGGGAAGACGTTGGGAAGAAGAGAGAGAAAATCTGACAGTTTATCGAAGGACAAATTAATTGGCTATCATTATAGCTTGGATGCCTATTTCTGTCTGTCTGTAGGCAGCTGTTGGAACATATCATATGCGATACAGTTGCTCAGTGAAGTATCCGGTCAATAGATACAGGAGTAAATAAACGTGCCTATAATTTCAAGTTATCCTTCAGCAAAGAATACCCAAACACACCGTAAAGCCTCGGGTAGTTGGCGTGACCGTGTTCGTGTGTTCTGTGGACCGAGGAATTTCTTCACTTCACTTTTACAGAATTCCTCCCAAAACTTTTGCGGGAATATGTTGACGTGCTGGCTCTCTCTCTCTCTCTCTCTCTCTCTCTCTCTCTCTCTCTCTCTCTCTCTCTCTCTCTCTCTCTCTCTCTCCTTAAATTTATATTTAAGTTGCGGAAAGCTTCTGGCAAGATTTAGTTTCCATCACGGATCTTGGTGTTGTTTATATCATTGTTTCAAGAACATTAGATGTATAAGCATAATATATGATACCAAAGGTAGGGAGAAACCCACTCATACATACACACACACACAAACTATATTATATATATATATATATATATATATATATATATATATATATATATATATATATATATATATATATATATATATATGTGTGTGTGTGTGTGTGTGTGTGTAGATATTATATAAATTATATATATATATATATATATATATATATATATATATATATATATATATATATATATATATATATATATATAAGTATAGTGTTTGAGTGTATATGCATACATAAAGCCACACATTCCCCCGACAGTGGGTGACTCCAGAAAACAAGACAACTGTCTACCTCATTTATACTTCAGCTGTTGAATCAAGGATGAATTCCCCTTTGTAGAAACTTCCATAACATCAGCCGTACACACACACACACACACGAAACCTATGAATATATACATACACACATATATATATATATATATATATATATATATATATATATATATATATATATATATATATATATATTATATTGAAATAGTAAGACAAGGGAACGATTGGTCTGTGTACATTACTTTCGTTATTTGTTGAAATAGGATTACATGATGTATATGTTTGTGCATACAAGTTTGTATAAATAAGCATTTATCTACACGAATATGAGTATATCTGTTATCATTGTATCATAAACACCCATATGTGTCTCCTACCTTTGCAGAGACTTTCTCTCTCAATATCTGTCGAAAGCTTGTGATGGTACCACTGGCCAACATCCTTAATTGTATTTATAGTTTATTTTGGTGTGGGAGATGGCGATGTTTCTTGTGTGGCTCTGATGCCTCCTGTTGTTTAATACTGCCTTAGTGGCAATCACCTTAAACATGATCCTTATATTTTTTCGATATACGCGTTTACTTTTTTTGGGGCGGCTGTATTTTTTTAAGTGTAAATAGCATGTTAGTCGGAGAGAGTCGTTAGCATTTAAATAGGTAACCACAAAGTTAAGATGCTTCTTTTCGTATTTTATGCCACTCCCTGTTAGTCTGTGTGATATGATGTTCCACTTTTTAATTTTTCGTCTTCTGTGCGTGGGCGTTTCAAAGTCCGC
>NC_089783.1:26114124-26134124 GCF_040412425.1 Macrobrachium rosenbergii | reverse complement strand
CACACACACACACACACACACACACACAGATTTCGTAAATTACTGTAACTAGAAAGCTACATACAAGGCTGAGAGATATTTTGAGTCTGATGACATTTGCATATATTCAGTATGTTAAATTGCTTGGGTCTCTCTCTCTCTCTCTCTCTCTCTCTCTCTCTCTCTCTCTCTCTCTCTCTCTCTCTCTCTCTCTCTCTCTCTCTTTATATATATATATATATATATATATATATATATATATATATATATATATATATATATATATATATATATATATAGTGTATCATTATTTTTCGTAAATGAGTTTTTTTTTTATTGAATTCCTTTATTTCGTTCTCACTTTGCCCCCAAAATGCACTTTTATTTTAATTTTTGAGACCAAAAATCCATTTCCTCATTTCATCATTTAACCTTGGAACCTTATCTCATATTCATTTCTTTATCATTCATAAATGTGTTGAACGCAACGTCTGACCAAGGGCTTCATTTTTCGTCTTCCTCATTGTGCTAATCGTGACAATCTTTTGATAAATGAGAACATTATATTATTATGTGCTGAACTTAGTAATCAATGAACAGTCGTATCTTATTCCTCATTCTTCGATATTTCGTGTCTTTCATTGGTGTGTCATATGCCAGTAGATAACCTTTCCTTTTTAAATTTGCATTAATTTTATGTATACCCATCTATTTTGGTTTTTAATATGTAAAAGTTTTTTTTTGCTGATTATTCAACATATCTCTGTTTTTATACAAGCATATGTTTTTAAGCAGACAGAATATTATGGTCACTTTCACCAAATGTACATGTATTATTTAATGGCCACAGTGACCTTTTAAACTCCACAATTGCCTCGTACTTTTTTGAATACGCATGTCACTATAAGACCTGGGTCTATGTGGAAATAAATAGAGAAATCCAGCCTTTGGTGGTGGAATTCGAATCTAGTCACTGTTGGGAGAGCTGCTTCATTCATTTCTTGGTTAGGCGTGTACCTTGGGTTTAGTGCGATAAGCATATCCAAAAGTAAGAGGAAAGAGCTTAGTTGAGATGTCCTTTTGACTATCAAAACTGCAGGTATATGGGTTATGTTTTGAAAGGTTTTCAGAGTACCTGTTTCGAAAAAGATTGTTGCAAATCCTCCGGAATCAGCTACAAACTAATTGCCTTGCTTTACTTCGTAAAGAGAGATAGGGGATTGAAGTAATGAAGATTCAGTGTTAATGTACGTAAATACTTTAGTGTGAAAAAGAAGTTTGATTAGAGTAGAACAAAAATAATATAGAAAGGAATCTTCGAACAAAAAGAAAATACCTTAACTTGGTAGGTGCCCCACATTCCCTGCATTGACAGTTCTCCAAAAGGCAGTGTTTTAAATGATGCTAATATTCGCTTTGTCATTATACCGTATAATTAGATCGCCGTTCAGGGTACGTTAGTAATATTACGAAGTTCTGGGTGTATTCGATGTTTGAATAGGTGGCAGACGTCTGGCATCAGACACTGGTGACGCATACCCCTGTGGCAACCTCATTCCAGAATATACCCCCCTTTTAAGTTAACACCCTGTAATGCCATCCTCCTCTCACAGGTAAAGACTTTCTTACTATCCATTGAGACGTTTCCTGAAATTGATCCTTTAATTTTTCGTGATTACTTAACAATATCTTGAGATTTACATTGTTCGTAGTATCGTAGTGCAAAGGATGACAAAAAGATACATTGTCAGCGTTGGATACTGAGAATTTGCAGTTTTCAACACAGTTAACAGGTTTTCTTTATGTTACACGTTAGTGCTTCCCTGTACCAAGAATGGATTCCTTTGTCTCATTCTCAAGAATAGTGCATTGACTGCGGAAATCCCAATGACATGTAGGAAGCCATAAAAATTTCCCCTTGTTGTTTCTTTGAACAGAGGTCAAAAGTTAGTTTTCTCTTACAGACAAATAGAAAGGAAAACATTCGAGTCTCGTTACGTAAGACATTTCCTTCGATTCACCTCCCTTTTCGGAAGAACCTTTGTGGAACTTCCATTCATTCTTGTTTATATTTGCATTGTGTGCATTTTATGTATGTACAGTATAAGTAGTGTTTGTATGAGCAGAGAAATATGCCATACGACTCTGGTATACAGAAGAGTATTCCATTTTCCTTAAGTAGACGACCTAATTATCGACAATTTTGACTTCAAAGTAGTCTTCCTGCATCGTTTTTAAGAGATTAAAGAAATATGTGGCTGTGGACATTTCAGCCAGTTTTACCTGTAGTATAATGGAACTCTTTCAGTAGTAGTAAAGAGAATGAACTCTTGGTTGAAGAGGTTTTGGTTAAGATTAAAACTATTGGGTATAATAGGAAATTTACTTAATCAGGAGATTTATGAAGTCGAGGTTGTTAACAGGCACAATAAGTATTCCTAGCAACGGCTGACATGTCCCTTGCAGAAATTAAATTACTTGAAACAAAATACTCTTTAAGCAGTGAGAAACTGCCGTGCAAATGGAAACTCTTCTTAAAAGGCCAAACTAGTGCGACCTTCAAATGGAGAATCTACTTATGAATGTGAGAACTAGTGCAAGCAAGGAACATGTACCTCTAATACAATAAAGGGAACTACTATCAAGAGCAAAAGCAAGTCCAATGTACCCGTGGAAAACCTGTGTCAATTATTATAAAGAAAAAAGTTCATTAAAGATCAAATAAATCCCAAATGCTTGTAAATAAACCTCTTCGAACAAAAATATTTGCTATATTTTGTACATTCTCCAGCTAATAAGTAGATCCCGTCAGTTTGATAATGTTGCAGAAAGGATTATGTAGATTGAGAACGAATTTGCTGAATAGAATTTCAGCTGGTCGGTGGCTTGTGTTGAGAGCGTCATTATATTTAATGAAACCTACGCAGTTGATTAGAAAATTATTGAAAGAAAAATATACATCTCACGTCATGTTTATTGATACGACATGTTCTGTTGTAACGTTCTGAAATCATCCTATATTCGTCTATGAAGTCATCACTATCAATTGTTTTTAGAGTAACAGATTGTTTTAAAAAGCTTTTGTCATTAAACAAATTGGCATGTTTTAGAGAAGGGGCCCTTCATTGAAGATGGGAATCCGTAGATATTTTTTATCTGAGGATCAGTCTTCGTTTAGTTTCAATACTGAAGTCGCAAATGCTTTACAAAGCTTATGATATGCATCAGTGACCAAAGTAAAACATTATTTCAAGGTAGTGATGTTTCATCGAATAAAGTTTTGTTTAATGCTTCAGAAAATTGTAAATTGTACGGATATTTGGGCTCTATGACTTGTCATTTGTCTAAACAGCCGAGATTAAACTGCCTATTATTTTTACTGTTTTATTTCAATGTTCGAGTTCCTCTCCCCAGGTCCTAGAGGTGCTTATATTGGTATTACGTTCACATGAAGACCTATTAGCACTTTCATTTTAATCAGTCAACCTGGAAGTGTAGGTGTAAATACTGTATCTATTATTCCTTTTGTATGTGTGTGACTTTTGGAAAAACAAAAGACCAGAATAGAAAATGATTTGCCTTTAATCATGTTTTCTGAGCCTTAAGGTTTAAAATTCAGCGAAGAGGTGGTTGCCGTAACATATGTGTGTATTAGAAGAAATAAAAAGCGGATTAGAAAACAGCCCAACATGGACGTCTAATTTTACTTAATATTTGTGGCCAAAAAGTTACATTCAGGAACTGGAGATGTGAGTTTACTGCCTTGCGATATGTCACGCGTGTGAACAAGAATTTGTCCTGTGTTTTGGTGTAGGATATTTGTCTTAAACTGTTAAAAAACCAACATACCACTTTGCTCCAATTTTTTATCCATAATAAGTTTGTCACTTTTATTTTAAAGGAAAGCCATATACAAAGATGTTCTCGTGCTAATCAAGTCGTATAAAATTGTTTTTGGTTGACTAAGGAAGTAAAATCAGATCATTATTTACCTGTAATTGCTATAAAAATTTCACGTTCCAATGGCTAAATTCCTCACAGATGTTATTAGGAAAAAATAACTGACAGGTTTGGGCTTTGCCTTTTGTAGTAACAGTTCGAATTACATTTAAGAAATTCAGTTCAAGCACTAGTGTTTAGCGCTTATACTTATGCCTTTACCTTATGTTCAGGTCGGTGCAATTTCCATTACGATATCCCATTCATAATCCATTGTAAAGATAACTGCTATCTCTAGTCAACGGAATTTTTGGTAGCCTTTACAGCGATATTCAAAATGTTCTGACGTTGTAGGAACATTAATGTATATATCGTTTCCCACTAAAAAACACACACACACACACACACACACACACAGTTTTCAGACATGAGCTCGCCACAGCTTTGTGTTCTTTGCATGTTCATGTTTAACTTAAGTTTGTTGAAAGACACTGCTCTGGGCTTGATACAGTGTTTTATTCTTAATAAGTATAAATAGTGGCAAAGCACTGGGTAACATTCGCAAGGCCTGTGGTTCGATCTCAGCTTGCCGCCCACCAGTCGCCTTAGCTGTGAATGAATATCAGCGCCAGCCAAGTTCGATAAGGTCATGGGGCTGGCAACCTCAGCCCTTAACTTGCTGAGAACTGTAAGACTTTACTCTTTTGGAGCCAGCCCTCTTAAGCCTAAAAAGGCATAAGGTAAAGAAAATATAGATGTTCTCCAAACCTTAAATTGTAAAGTTTGTTAATCTACACGACGATTATTATCCCAAAAGGACTTCAAGTCATGACTTTAATTGCATTTTAAAATCAAAGAATTTTCTGCAACAAAGATCTTTACTTTCATGGAAAACCGACATTTTGTGTAATACTTTTGGAAATGTACTCCTAAGCAGACTGCCTTTCAGTGTTACAGAACCTCTTAGTATTGATAGACGTCTGCCTGTTTACGTAATTGAACAGCCTCCTGCACGCCACTCCACTCCGTAAATTATTGCCCAGCTTTCTGGTCCTCGCTTTAGTACATTCTCATTTTTGTCATCGACTCTGAATGTTCTTTCCGAAATCCGTTACAGTTCTCAGCCACATCTCAGGTCTTGAATTGTGTTTATGGGTATTGTTGGGTGAATCGAAATGTCGTAACTCTGCCATGCTATGGTAGGACTGTGAACATCAGAGAGCTTTCTTTCTTTAGGTTAAGAAGTTATTAAAATCTCAAATAATAGATTTTGATGTATAGATCTCATTTTACCGTAATTCTTATGAAATAGTGACTTTATTTTTTTTCCTAATGAATCGTTTTATCGTTTCTCTGGTGTTATATGCACCAAAGGCTACAGATATATACTTTGTTTTGAATAGAACCTTAACAGAAGATCCGAGCGATTTGAAAGGTGTCTCACTGGAGCGTACTAGAGGATCCAACATAAAGTATTTTCCCCATTTACGTCGGGACAAGTAAATAAGTAGACCCCATTTGATGCCAATAGGGGATCAAGTTTATCTTTATTTTTAAAGTGAGACCCGATTGTCAGGGGATTTGTTGTTATTAGTTAGCACTTTAGGACAGGGGCATGTTGCTGTATTACTCTTAGCATCAAATGCTGTCTGCTTATTTACTTGTACCCGATGTAATCGGGGAAAATATGTTGGATCCTCTCGTAGGCTCCTCAAAGTTCGCATTGATTGCTATAGGGGTGTGAGCTATCGCACTTAGAATACTCTAATATTCGGAACCATGCCTATAAATGTAAATTTAACATCCAGTGTGACCAGTTCTAAATTCTCACAACGGCCTCTTCTCCACAACACTTGCGATCTATGAATCACTTTGTATTAAAGAAGTAGTTCCAGAGTTTAACAGTCAAACGACCTCCACCCCTCTCTTCTTGGCATGAGCTTACTTTTAACCTACGTGTCTTGTGACTCACTCGTCTTTCTCCCTATTCCTTGAAAGGTACTTAGCATTTCCCTTTTAGCTTTTAGTTTCTTTTTAAATAAATTACCTTTTATAATTAGTCGAGTCAATTTTATATTGTTTAATGTTTGTATATTTTAGCCAAATGATGTCAAATAAATAGATGAAATGCTGCAAGACGTCTTCTTCTGATGCCCTTTGCTATATATATATATATATATATATATATATATATATATATATATATATATATATATATATGTATATATATATGTAATATATATATATATATATATATATATATATATATATATATAGTATTTATATATACAGTATACACACACACACACACACACATATATATATATATATATATATATATATATATATATATATATATATATATATTATGCTGATGGTGACTTAAGAGAACACTCTCTAGAAAAAAATAGATGATTAATGTTTATAAAATTTGTTCCTCTGGATGAAGGTAAAGGTTATAGAGGCGACTGCAAGAATTTTAAGGGTACATATATATAATATGTATACATATGTATATATACATATATATATTATATATATAATACGTGTGTGTATTATAGAGTGTTATGATACTCGCCTCTTTTAATCTACGCAAAGAATATACCTGGTAGTTAGCCGACTTTGGTGGTTCATAACCAAGATGGACAACCGTTCAACTCTGGCAGTTTCCATATAATAAACTAAAATAAGACAGGAAAGTGGTCTCTTCCCCTCCCCCTTCGAAGAGAGCTCGGTGAATATTTACAGGATTTTTTTTGCATTGAATCGCAGCTAAATTCGGCTCATTTGAGGTTCTAAGTAAGACTAATAGGAAATCATCGCATTTCCTTACATTCGTGGTTAAACCAAAAAGACCAATATGGTTGTTGATTCTGTTAAGTCTGGGCAGATGTATGAGAGTTAGGAATGTTAATTTTCATGCTGGGCTCAAAGAAATCATTTTGTAACAGAACTAGTTTCCGGTACCCTTTGTTTCTTTGGTCATGTTGAAGAGAGGTTCCATTGCGATCTTACTTCACAGGCAATTTCCACTCTTCAGAACGATGTGTGGTGGATGCCACTGCTTGCTTTGATTAAAAATCGATTTCGTTAAAAAAAAATAACTTTTCATTTTGCCTTTACACAAAGTCTTTGTAAAAGTTATTCTCGTTTTACACTGTAGATAGGAGGATTATTCTAATATCTGAACGGGTCACTTTTTTTATCAGATGCTTATGCATATTTTGTAATAACCACAATGCCCTCTTGACTTCTCGTATTCAAAGTGGGAGGAAATCGAGACGTAAGGAAGTCATTGTGGTTATCACAAATAGACAGACAGACATTTATATATATATACATACATACATATATACATGTATGCATATACATTATATATATATATATATATATATATATATATATATATATCACTACTTCACAACCCTTTGTGCTACTTTCTTAGGAAAACAACACAGAGAAAGAAGGAGACACACCTTAGGATACTCCCTGTTAATTAAAATTTGACAGTTAAATTCATCAGGGTCAGTACTCTCACTCGTTAAGCCTCCCCAAAGCGCCTACCTTAATCTGTTTTTATAAATTTACCGACCGAAAGACTCCTCTTCCTAGACAGAGTCCTTCCTTCCCGGCAACCACGTGAATTGCCTGCAGCAGAAACCAACGGGAATCGCCCTCGAAGAAACACCAGTAGAAACAGAGGTCATATAAGGCCGAACCGGGATCAACAAGGACAGAAGCAGACAGAACACTGACCCAGTGACAAGCAGCTGTGCGATACCTTGTCACCAAGCAACCGCTCACCTCTTTGTCTGGCCGATCACCTGCCATCCAAGTGCTACCTTATAGTGCCATGTGTAGAAGTCCCACTCGCCTGAGAACCCGGTCATTTTTTAGCTTATATTCTTATCTCATTTCGTTTCCTTTTTCCCTTGACTTGTGCTTAGACCCTGAACATGGTCAGTAATCATTTATCAGTGTTAAAGATTAATTTAACTGAACATAACTTACGTCAGCTCCTTAAGCCTTCGGTATCCTTTTATAAAACTTAGTCTGTTCTTTGGCTTAACAAATGATCATGTTCCTTTCCCCATACATTGCAGAAAGGGTGTGTGAACCGCTGTAGAACCATCTGTCTCCACTGTGCCCCTGCGTCCGTCACTCAAGTTATTCCTGAGTGTTAATTCATCATATTTCGTTCCATATTGAGTGGCACTCTTAATTTTTTTAATTGTGTAATTTAGCTTGAAAGGTGCCCAGAGCCCAGCGTATACAGTATGGCCCCTTGTAATTGGTTTCTAATTAATGTAAATACATTTAATTAATTTAGACCTGGAATTTCTCTACTGAGTCCTTCCATTACTTGAAATATAATTCTCCTAAAATTCATCCTTGCACATACGTTTTGGTCCCCAGTTAGATATGTCATCTCCAAAGGTAAGAGCTTGCAGATCAACCAACACTTGTATTAATATATGTATATATATATATATATATATATATATATATATATATATATATACATACATACATACGTGTAACACGTGTCTTTATCGTTTGTTGCATACACAGGAAATTGCACAAGTTAAATATGATTTCTATGATTTTTTTTTTTTTGTCCTTTTATGTTTTTGTCTCCCAATTTTCAGGCTGAGTTTGGAGTTAACCGGACTACCATTAGATTAGTATTCCTCCAAAGATTTATTGTTATATGTAATATCAAAGTATGGACATAATTATTAAATAAATAAAAAAAAACACTGTGACTGACTACATCATATCCTTATAGTTAAATGCTATTGTTTCTTTTCATTTGTAACCTGGTATATCTTCCCCACACCATTTGTAAGTTGCTCCCTTAGGAAATGTGCAGGAAATGTTCAGTTTTCATTCACGTTTCTGTACACCTGTGCATGCA
Organism: Macrobrachium rosenbergii; assembly: GCF_040412425.1. Classification (NCBI taxonomy): domain Eukaryota; kingdom Metazoa; phylum Arthropoda; class Malacostraca; order Decapoda; family Palaemonidae; genus Macrobrachium; species Macrobrachium rosenbergii. Next base: position 26,125,288 of record NC_089783.1, on the reverse strand, counting down.
CACACGTACATACAAATACTGGGCATACACAAATTCACTTGCTCAGATAAGAGTGAAAGCGCCCAAGACGAACGAACCCTTTCTCCGGTGATAGTGAAACTGCCCAGGCAGGTCCTGACGCCCGCTGTACGATAATTGTCACCCTTCTCCATCCCTAAAAACAAAAAGAGTCGATCTAGTCCACATAGGGGGCCTACTTTACAATGTTTACTTTCGAGAAGTGGGAGCATTGGAATGAATCCCGAGCAATAGTAGGCCGGACCCATACGCAGCAAACTGCGGCGTTAGGATGATTTGTTACTGGGGACCGTTACCGAATCAGAGATTGTCTGAAGCTCATGCACATTTCAGGACATTTTGTTAGCTTTTGCGTCGCAGACGGCAGTAATGTCGGGATTGGAAAGTAAAGGTTTGAGTGACTACTAGCTTATTTGTATGGCATTTAAGATCGTACTACAAACACATTAGATTTTCTTAAAACACGGTATTACACATCCTTACCTGGACTTTAACAAATTGAGAGTTGGTATTATAATAAATAATCATTCAAATGCTCATTTAAATATCGTCCCTTTCTCTTTTTTTCATTTTTGTTTTTACATCGTCTTTATTTTGTATAATAATCTTTTAATAAGTGTTTTTAAATTACATGCGTATAAAATAGATGTCATAAAAAAATTTAGCTTAGATTGTAATTGTTTAATTCAGTACATGCATGTGGAGCATGTTTTTACTTAATGTAACATTTCAAGGAATTATCATTGTATTCACATATATTGAAATTAGGTTGATTACAGTTTAGTTAAAATTTAATTACTGAAGCTATTTTTATAGTGTTTGCAATTAGGATTAATGCAATCTTTATTTAATTAGTAAAATCCAAACGTTAACTGATTAGTTAAAAATCAGTTAAGTTAAAATTAATACAATGTTAATAAGTTTCTCTTTTACGTTTGATGTATTAACAACATAAAAAAAAGACAATTATACATAACACCTTTTTACATTTGTTGAGATTATCACATCAGTTACGGACACCAGCATTCCATAACTGAACTCTTTCGCAAAACAATAAAAAACAAAAACAAAAACATGCACAGAACTGCATTGCGTCACTGCAATAAGATAATAAAGTGGTCTTAATCGCGATTCAACTGTTTTTAAATGCATAACAATTAAATAAAAAAAAGTTAATTATATTAATTCAGGTTTTAAAATTTAGCTAGTTTTGTTGGTATCTAGGAAAATTTTGTCAAAATCTCTTTATTAAGCGTTACTAAGGAAGGTCGTCATGAAATCTTTTCTGCTCATGTTTTTAGAATAAAAAGGAAGAAAAGTCATTATCGGAAATCTTGATATCTCGGCGAAATGCACACCATTGTGGTAAGCGTGCATCTATCAATACACATGCACATACACACGTTGGCTGACCAACCTGGCACTGCCGGGGAAAACTCTGAATGACAAGGGATCATTTACCTTTGAAAGGAAGTAGCACATGGTGTGGTTTTGATTAACATGTTTATTTAAAGCAATGAATTCTAGACAGAATTATTAATCACAGGAAAGAAAAACATTTTCAGTGATAGTACACATACTTTACGTGACAAAAGAATTCAAAGGAAATGACAGCAATTCCAGTCTCATTAGTCGGCCCAACACTGAGTGAGTCACATGTCAGCCTGCCGCCTCTGCAGAGCCCCATTCTCGCTAATTTGCACGGGCAATATGAAAGTATACAAACCTACATTTCTGACACACCATGTTTCACACCAGTCCAGAATGTTATCCCATGGCTGGGTCTTTGCCATGATCCAAAGTAAATAAGGTACCCTGGAGGGCAGGGGTACCTGTTTGAAATCTACGTGAAAACCTTCCTTGGGTCAATTGAGGGTTGTGTGCAAAATTTTGCATAGATTTGTCAAGCAGTTCAGATTTCTAGAGAACACAAGTTTACATACATATGAGTTTACAAGTTTAGTTACATTCACATTTATATATACTCACGATGTGTACCAAGTACCTGGTTATTACACAACTAATCACAGATTTCAAAAATATACTTCACTTCAGCCAGATACCTGAACTCTCATAACAATAAGATTTACGACTGAGTACTCTAAAGGTAACAGTGATCCCTTAAAAAGCTCATTAATCACATGAAAAATCGAACTAAGTTTATCAAAAGAATTGCGAGGTATCAAATAATAAACAAGAAATATACTAGAATAAAAAGGCATCACTCCATCAAACAACTTTTAACTGTTTCCATGATCTTAATTCACTTCAGCAAAACTAAAGGAACAAAACATGTTTATCACTTTGCCTTATGCACACAATTAATCCTATTCACTGGTGGTCAATAAATGAAACACTGTTTTTAAACATTTTAAATACAAAAATTTATTGTTAATTTCAAAATTTATAATTAGAATTCACAATCTGAAAAATTGACTATTACTTGAAGACAACACAAAATTTATTTAATTCTTGAGTTAAATTATTAAATAGAGTTAAATCACAAAACTTTAATTTATCAAGAAATTAAGTTAACCCTCTCGCGCTTAAGGGGGCTCCTATAGCGCTACCCGGTACGCGACCTATGCCGTGGAGGGAAAAGTGGGGATCACGTGGAAAAGTTTCTTTGTAAAACTCGATACGTCCAAACTATAACTGATAAACGCTTCTGGTTTGTTTTATGATGTCGGAAAATGCTTGAATTTTTTCCTAAAGCAATCAGAAAATCTTTGCAAGGCTTAGAAATAATAAAAAGACGTGATGAATGTGAAATTTATAAGGAAAATCGTAGTTATTTTTTTGAAATAATCATGAAAAAGATAATAATTAGGTTTGGGGAGTTTATTTTGTACGTAAACTGGAAATTTTTGAACTTTCAGATGGAAGCAATCATTTTGCTATAAATATGTTTGCTAATTAGCTGTTACTGATTAAAAAATGCTAATTTTTTGTGGAGTGCAATTTTCAGATTTTCCAACCTACTTATGATGACGTTTCGTATCGTACCGAAGTAAGGAATAAAGATTGAAAAAAATAAAGGTGGCCTTGGAAAGCTGAATAAATTTCATATAAAATGCACAAAATAAAGATATATGTATTGTTAGAATAAAATTGAGCAATTGTCATTAGATTATGGACAATCTTTTTTTTTTCTAAGAAAATATATGGCAACAATTATTATATAAAAACGTTGATATTTTACATTTTGCTGTTCAGCACAATAAAGTACAAAGAATGACCGTTTGAATGATATATAATACATGCACATTGAAGTTATTTACAGATGCACAAACAGGCGTACAAAAAATTATCTACGCATGCATAAATTCTGGCTGAACTACGGCGTTCAACGTGTATATATATACGCTGACATTTTTCGTAATTACTCGGCAATAAATAAAGCTCAAAAAGAATTGAAAACTGCGATGGAAAGCTGAATAAATTTCCTATATATATATTACCTAAAATCAATAGGTGTTCTCAGTAAATAACTGAGCAATTAAAGCTGAAAGACTTAAGTTTGGTTTTTAATATAAAGTCAATTGTTCGCTAAAGATTTTTATGTAGAAACGTTGATATTTTTACATTTTGCCGTTCAGCACGATAAATTACAAAGAATGGCCGTTCGATTGATGTATAATACATGCACATTGAAGTTATTTACAGATGCACAAACAGGTGTACAAAAGATTATTCACACACTTATAAACCCTAGGCCGAACTACGCGGCTTGGCTGGGTTCTCTAGTGCTCATATTTACGCTTACATTTTTCGTAATTACTCGGTAATGAATAACACCAAGAAAAAAGTGGAAATTGCAATGGAAAGCTGAATAAATTTTCTATAAATAGCCCACGTAAAAGCAATAAGCTTTCCCAGAAAAAAAATTGAGCAATTGAAGCTGAAAGACGGAAATATATGTAAAAAAAAGTAAATTCTTCACTATTTATCTTATTGAAAAACACTTGAAATATTATTCAAAGTACTCAACAATCACTTGCAAACACTTTTATAACATTAACAAAAGCGAAAGCACTTCAAAAACATAGATAAATGACGACAAAGCAAAAAATGTGAGAGCGCTAGAAAGACGTGCTGAACTCGGTCAAAACAGGAGGGGAAGTGCTTGAATTGGGGGAGGACTGCGGCGCATGCGCGATACCCACTGGTTCCTGTGTACGTTTTCTTGTAGGTCAAAGATCTGCCCACGCTATGGTGCAGTCCTCGTTTTCTTCGGATGAATCTTTTTCTTTTGGGGGGTGAATTTCTCCCGAAAATAACTCACGGGTGACACGGAAATCGCATCATCGGAGCACTTACGGCAAAAAATTTATTGACGCTGTTTCACGTCATTGGATCACCAGAGGGTTAATCAAGCAAAATTTAAACTATCAAGAATTAATCAAGATTTGAAATGAAAATCTTAGTAAATGAAAATTAAATCAAGTATGCAATGTTAAATTATCAAGAAATATTTTAAATGCTAAGTAAATAAATGTTACATCACAAATATATATAAATGTGCAAAATAAAGAGATTGCAAACACAAGTACACACAAAAGATTTATCAATAATAATTTCACTTAGGCAAAAGTTCTTTTAACACACCTTATTATACCATGGTAATAATAAGTAAAATTACCTTACACAAGCTTGTGAAAGCCTTTGTAAAATCACAGGACCTGTAGTTGCTTTCGATTCACAAAACACACTTTATTGTCTGGCGCTGCTACAAACTAAATAATTTTACTAAACTTAGATCTCAAAAGCAATATTTAATACCAGTGACCACAAATATTCTACGTTAACCTCTCTCTTTTAAGAACGAGAGAGAGAAAGGGAACCAATTTGATCGGTCTCGAAAATCAGAATGAATCAATTTGATCTGAGGATTCCAGTAGAAACTCAACAGTCATGTGACGTCATTAAGGCATTTTGGGTGCAAGGTACAAAAATTCTTCTAGAAAAAGGGAGGTGACATCACTTCTGGCAAAACATTTTGAACACAATCTTACAAAACATGATGCAACTGCCATGTGGTTCTGTGCAATATTGCTTTCAGAAGGGCATACGTGACCAGAGCCATGTTTGTAACATTATTCTCGTACGAGACAAAGCTGTTACAGAAATCTTTACGCGATCTAAACTGGCTAATTATGACTGGCATGTTTTTAAAACAATACGAAAACTTGAGTTGGCTTCCAGTCCAGAGCAGTGATTGTTATCCCCAACCTGTCATCACGTCACCCAGAACAGAGCTCTTCTCCTACCTGAACTGATGACAGATGACACGTGCTCTGAAACTCGAATTTCTCTCTCCTGCTACTATGCTATTATCAAGAAAGATATTATTAATTCTAAATTACGTTGTTAAGTTAACTAAAGCATTAATTCTTTTGAGATCTGATACTTACACTACATACAATATTTCAACAACCATTTTCATTACATGTATCACATGATAAATAGAAGAGTAAATATATCAAAATTGTAGGAGGATATACATATTACAAGGCACATCATGAATATATATATATATAAATATATATATATATATATATATATATATATATATATATATACAAGTGTGTGTGTGTGCACTCAAATTAGTGTCTTGTATACATTTAAGTCCATTGACAGACAAGAAACAATAACTTACAAATGCCAGTAATGACATACCATAGTTGGTAAGAGGTAGCACTCTTTTTCAGGCTGGAACAGAACTCCTTGGTTGCCTTCCTCAATGATGTTTCCCAGGTTTTGCCTTCTCATTTGGGAGGGATCATTGAGGGTGGCTGCCTGCTGGAGGAATCCAGGTGTGAAAACCTTTGCTTCTCAATGGAGGTGAGGGTTCTGCCCAAAAAGATTTCAAGCGTCAACCTTTTGCAGCACTGTGGGACTTACGCAGGACATCAATTCAGCCAGGGTTGAAAGGTCCTTCTGTTCTATGGATAAAGGGATACCTAGCCAGGGCCTTAAGGAAGTGTCCTTCTTGTGGACTATTTTGAGGTTTCTGCCATTTAGCTTCATCTGCTTCTTTAGGGGACACCCTTATGATGTTGCAATTCTGTATTTTGAGCTGTTTGTCAGTACTCAGGTTCTCTACTATTTATATGGCTGCTTAGAGTTGGACAAAGGCAACGTCATCTTTCAAATTCTTATTAGCTCCTATTTTATTTTATTTTCTTTCTGATGGCCATCAGGTTTCTCCTCAAGGTCCTTGTGGCCTCGGGTTGGACATCTGAGTATTCTGGGTAGAGATTTCCTCTCAGACACATTAAAGTTGCTTGGCTGTCAGTTATTTTCTTTTTGTTTTTTCCAAGCTTGTGCCAAAGCCTGATTACTTCCATATGGAATTAAAAAAACAAAGGTGCAAGACTAAAATTCTTTTCATTGGTGGTCCATATATTTCAAGACAGTACTTCCATGCATGAGCAAAATTACACGAATATGCTGTATTTACACAAAGTAAGGAGCACAGTAGATGGCAGTGTGGTACCCATTCAAATTTCAGGGCTTGGTCTTTGGTCAGGAGACAGAATGCCAGTGTTGAAAACTATAAAACAGGTGCTTACAGTCTGTTGGATGGAAAAAGGGTTTATGGTATCATGTACAGTAGGTTTCTGAGGTGTGCTGTGTGCTCCATAGATGTCAGTGTTAAAAGGGTGAATAATTCTTCATTTTGGAGGCTGGTGCAAGGCCTCATAGTCAGTGATTTTAATTCCAGTGACAAGTTTCTCTCATGAGGCATAGACCATATCATTCTCTGTAGTGCTTTTTGACTAAGCCGTCTTGGAGATGGCAAGAGAGGCACCACGTGGGACAAGTCCTCAACAACCTGATGTACAAGGTTTTGTCTGGCCTACAGTCCAGTGTGTTTGTATGTCTAGGTAGTCTTTCTGGGTTCTGGTGGTCAAGGGAAGTGATGTTTTTTGGGTTGAGACCATTGTTTTTCCTGGAATGGTCATATGCAGTAAGTTTTACTGACTTTGTGTCACTGATGGTGTTGTTTTGTTGGAGACTGCTACTTTAATAATACTCTCATTTCCTTTATATGCCGTATACATTTGATTTTTATTGAAGATCATGGTGATGTTATCATAGGTCTGGTAACTGTCTTGGTTACTGTACCATTTATTAATAATGTTCTCATGTGCCTGTCAACCATGGTTTTGGAGAAGCTGTTATCAGCAAGTTGTCGGGTGGCTTTGTCGAGTTCCTTGTGGATAGGGGCCCAATTACTACAGTGGTAAAGGGAACACAAGATGTAGGCACTAGCATTAGTCTCCAGGTCTCACTGGTACCAATTAGGCAATGTCCAAATTCTGTGGACTTCATGATGTACTGATGTCTGTATATCCATGTTGCTGTTCTGGATTAGGAGGATGTCTAGGAAGCAGAGGTGGCAGATGGTGCTCTTCCCAGGATGAAGTGCAAATCAAACTTTTCCTTGGAGGCTTCTTTGGGTGTGGAAAGTCCTCATTGTCAGATATTTTCACATATTTGCAGTATGTGATGAGGTATATATCTTGCTGAAGATTTTGTCCTTGATACAATACATGAAAGTTGCAAAGATCATCCCAGTAGGGAGCTCCTAATAGTGCTATCTTTTATCTGTTGGTACATCATAATAAGGGGCAGTGGAAGGGTACTTCCTTCATGCAAATGCAAAAACAAGTCTCATTGACTCCTTTGGCAGTTGTCTGTGTATTCACCAGTTCCCTGAACCCACATGAAAGCAGGTTTGTTTTTAGATACTGATACTAAAGTTTAAAATAATATGTTTCCAACTAAAATCAGGACAAAAGAATTATTTCAGTTTTCGCATACTAGGACGTTATCTTTGGTGTTAAATGTTTACAGTTTTGCAGATTTACTAATGTTTGCGTGGGAGTATACATCTGGCACCATTGATCTACAAATGCCCCCATAATGTTGTTTCCCCTTGGTTATCAAGGAATTTCATTAATAAATTTCTGGCCATGTTGTAAGTCGCCTTGGCCAGCATTATCCATTCTAATGCTTTACGGATGTTGGATGGGGATGGTGGGCTTATTGGATGTTGAAAGATGTCGGCTCTCACTTTTGCCATTGGTGGAAGAATAAACTCCATGAAGGGCTGATGATATCTTTTTAAGGTTTCCAGGTGTACTTAATTTTTTTTACGATATTCGATCTTATTGAGTAATAGCATTAAAGAATTGAGTACCCTTGGACCCTCTGATGATACTGTTTTGGCACCCTCCTCTGACAACCTTTGTTTGGAAAAAGCTAGGAAACTCTCTAGGGTAATTACACTGGACCCCTATGCTCCAACATGGAGTAAAGGTAAATTGACAATAAATGTACGTGAAATAGGACCAGGAATATTTGAAACCTCATATGATAAGTATTTGACCATTACTCTGGAAGATTCTAATTGTGATATTTTTAATGTATACAAAGATATTGTGAAGTATTCTATCCGAGAGCCTAAGGTATCACCTGAAGGTTGAGGAAAACTGACAGTAGAATCAGCCTTAGCAAAAGAAAGTGAAAAGTTAAAAGCATTATCACATCTTAGAGGAGTTAAAGCAGCCTGCTCAGTACATGCTTTTTTGGAATCACACCAAGGGAGTGATATTTGCAATGGGATGCAAATATAATTCCCTTGGTGTGATTCCAAAAAAGCATGTACTGAGCAGTCTGCTTTAACTCGTCCAAGATGCGATAATGCTTTTAATTTTTCACTTTCTTTTGCTGAGGCTGATTCTGCTGTCAGTTTTCCTCAACCTTTTAGGCTCTTGGCCACAACACTTCACAATGTCTCTGTATACATTAAAAATATCACAATTAAAATCTTCCAGATTAATGGTCAAATACTTATCATATGAGGTTTTAAATATTCCTGGTCCTATTTCACACAGTTCTTGTCAATTTCTCTTTGCTCCAGTTGATGTCGTGCTCAGAAGTGAAGCTTAAAGAAGAATTGAAAGATCAAGGTGTAATTAGAGTTGAAAGAACGAAGAAGATCAGTGGGGCCTTAGTTCCACTTCCAAATTTAATTATTACATTTAATTGAACATGCTTACTTAATGTAATAAAAGCAGCATGGTTATGTTTTAAGGTAAAACAATGCATCCCAGGACTGAGGAGATGTTTTTATTGCCAAGAATATGGAATATGTTAGGGTCTTGTTGGGAGAAGTTACAAGACAAGCTTACCACACGTGGTAATGTGGTGAACCAGAACATGGTGTATGTTATAAAGAAGCCAGATGTATGCATTGTGTAGAGAATCATCCATCTTCTTCACAGAATTGTGATGTGTACATCATGGAAAAAGAGATTCAGACAACAGTGGTAAGTGAAAGTATCACATTTAGAGGCAAAAGAGAAAGTATTAAATTAATATGTTAGACCTGGAATATCCTTTTCCAATATTGCCACCAACCAAAGAAATAATATAAATGTTACCAGAAGTGCTTCCCTTGGCAATGTAAAGGGAAGATCTGTGACGACCTGTGCTCATGCCTCTTTGGAGGCTGTGCCAGTGGTTTCTGGCACTCATGCCTCTTTGGAGGGTGTGCCAGTGGTTTCTGGTGCTCCTGCTTATTCGGAGGCAGTGCCATTGATTCCTGGTCCTACTGCCACTAAAGAGGTGGTGCCAGTGATTTCAAGCACTTCTGCCTCTTCGGAGGCAGTGCCATTTGGTGTGTCGGCTTCTTTGGAGGGTGCGCCAGTCATGGCTGGCACTCTGGCTTTTATAGAGACCACACTATCTGTATCTGGTGTTTGTGTCTCACCAGAGCCTGCATCAGCAGTGACTGGTTCTCCTGATGCTTCAGAGGATGCGTCTGTTGAGCCTGAAAACTCTACCTCTCCTCACACAGCCCCAGCTTTGTCTGGTTCTCCTGAACTTGAAATTTCAGTAGCAAAGACACTATCAAAGGTGCTCAAAACCCATGATACGGGAGAGGCTTTGCCATCTGTGGTAAGTACCTCCTCCATGGAAGCAGCACCACCTCGAATTTAAAATGGAAGGCTGCCATAAATAATCAGTTTCCTTTCAGGGAAAAGCAGGAGCAAGGCAATAAACTTAAAGCACTTAAAAGAGGCTCCAGTTTAACAGCCTCAAAGCCAAAGTAAAATTCATTAATTTTTCCCAGTGGAACATCAGGGATTAAGAGCTAAATGGGAAAAACTAAGGCTGCTCATATCAGAAGCGTCTCCTGTATGTATAGCTTTCTAGGAGACCATGATTAGTAATAATACATGTCCCAGCCCAGGAGAGTATATGGCCTATCATTCCACCTATAACATGAATATAGGAAGCCATGTTAGTAATGACAGCCCACAAAATCATATTAGTATCCAGTCTACATTGCAAGTGATAGGTGTGTAGATCCATTTGCAAAGAAAATACACAGTATGCTCTCTCTTATCTACCACGTAGTGAAGTCTTCCCCCATTAATAAATTTAAATCCCTCATTCAACAGCTACCACATCCTTTTGTTGTTCTGGGAGATATGAATGGTAGAAAGCCTCTTTGGGTTGACATTGTCACCAATCAAAGAGGAAATTGCCTGTGTTCCATCATAGAAAGTGAAAATGTGGGAATCCTCAACCCTGGGGAGTCGACACATTTTCACATTCAAACAGGCACATTATCAGCAACTGACTGATCTGTATGCAGTGATGACTGCCTTATTGAGTTTAATTGGAGAGTGATAAATGATGGATTTACCAGCAACCATTTTCCAATACAGTAGTGGTGAATGTAGCTTCGAATCCTCCATCTTCAAGGCTACCTAAATGGAACATTGGTAAAGCTGATTGGGCATCATTCCAGAAACACAGCTCAATAGATGATTTGGCTGATGACTTTCCCTGTGTAGATGTACATAGAGGAAACACTTCTAATATGGGCAACCTTAGTTCTTCCCATTTCGCTCATAATCCCTGACAGTTCCATTGGAGAATATGAATGAATTTTATTTAGATTTTGAGGCTGTTATACTGGAGCCCCTTTTCAGTGATTTAACTTGACTGCCAGTTCCTCGTTGGAGGCGTCGGTATAGTTCTTGGCTAGCACTCTGCTGGGCACGCACTCGAGTCTCCGGCCAGCCAATGAAGAATTAGAGGAATTCATTTCTGGTGATAGAGA
>NC_089783.1:26041624-26109124 GCF_040412425.1 Macrobrachium rosenbergii | reverse complement strand
GACAACGCCAGTATTCCTTATCGAAGAGTATTTTCATGCCAACTCAACTACTAGAAATCTTGAATGTTACTGTTTGTAATTTTTGATACTTCGCTTATAAAATTTAGCTTGTAATCTCAGTTTTTTTTTATTAGCATAGTAGTGTTTTTCTTGGTGATGATGTTAGACTTTCACTTTGAGCTTTTTACAGTGTTTTATATGAATAAAAATAACAGTCTTTTTCTGTTACTGAAAACTTAAGTGGCTCATAATAATAATAATAATAGTAAAGCACCACTCTTACGTATTCAGATGAGTTCATTGCAGACTACTGATAGATCTACTTGAAGGAATGAGTCGGTCACTGATGTTTGTTGGAAGGTGATAGATATACTAATGATTGCTTCCCGGTATTATCCTTATTTTGCAGTCCAACAGTCTGAATGTGGCTAACATTGTAAACTGATCCCCTTTGGAAGTCTGTGTCTTCCATGTTCTACCAGCTGTCAACCTTAGCACACTGTCAATGAAAGCTTGCACATACACTAGTAAAGATAACATGTTCAAATTCAGCAGTCAAATGAGGACACATATTTCTTTAGCTCTCCTGCAAGCTTGAATGTGTATCTGAATAATGCATTGTTGTCAAGCACATCACGAGAAAACTTTTTAACCCCTGAAGAATTCAGTGCCAGACATATGCATCCCTGCTGCCAGCTTCAGGTATACACTCATAGTATACTTCCACTTCCACATCACTATCAAAACCATTGTGCGTAAATCTATTTCATGTGTTACATGAATGTTAATGGTTGTGAAATTGAAGTTTTACAAATTTTAGAAGAAAAGTTACTCTAGACCTCTCGTTATCTCTCTGACTGGAGGAGACCGAGTGTCATCCCTTTGCAACTTAGCTCCACTTTATAGCCTAGGCAGAGTTCAGGAACAACATTGCTGTCTGTTTCTTTGTTCCTTGTCAGCACTACATCTTATATAAAGATCCTCAAGAGGGAGCACAAGTTATGACTTCTGAGTGTCAACATTCCGTGGTTTGCCACTGTATTTCCTGTATTTAAGGCTTTTATATGAAACTCTTTGCATTTTCATGCAGTGCAAAATTAATGCAGATATTACCTCTTTTCTAGAACTAACAACTTGAAAATTTTATGCTCTGTACCAGTCTAGAGATGAATGTAACATATAACTGCTTACCGGAAAGATGCCATTATTTTTTATCTCAAGCCTTGCAAGCCAAGGCTCAAGAAGAAGCTTCCCGATCAGTGGGGTTGGGAGACAGGCACTTCAGTGAATTACGAGGTTTGTATTTATGAAACAAATAACTTTCGAGCGCTTACATTTTACGTATATAGTTATTATTTAATTGGGAGGCCCATCATGTTTTGTTAGCATCCTTGAGAGTTGAACATGTATTAAATAATGGTTAAGTGAATCTGTTCATCTCGGTAAGACACTGGATTCTTCCGTAATTGGTGTGAAATATTGGTGCTTTTGCTCTTTTATAAACGGTTATTATGAAACTTACATTGTGCATCAAGTAACTACGTTGGTTGTAGATTCAGTTAACTCTCAGATGCTCACATGTGTCATTTATTGTTCTTATGCTAAGTTCACACATTCACGTATCAAGGCACGCATGCCCACGCATGGCCACGAACGGGGCGGAGTCAGAAAGTATGTAAACACAACGCAAATACAACGTAAATGTACCGTAAGTACTGTGTAAGTGCAGCAGCATGCGGCGTGACCATTACGAACCACCTGGGCGTGCGGCGGGGGCCACGAACCTTTCGACCTGCTCAAAACCCTGCATGGGTGGCCAGGTCAGCTGTCAGGTAGCGTGGCCCGACCCGCACAGCGTGGCGCCAACCGCGGGCTGACTGCACAGCCGCTAAGGCCTTACCTGTGGTCCCACGCTGCCCCAGGGTTCCCGCCCCGCACCGCTTGGCTGTCAGCTTGATGTGGGAGTAGATGCGGCAATGCTGCCACATCGCCCGCAACCGCGGAGATGTGGCAACGCTTTGACCTGGGATAAAAGGGACAGGCACTGCGCTTCCGGGTCAGTGCTTCTCCGGACAGCATCCTGTTGCTCTCTCCGTCAGCGGCTCCGTCGTCGTCGTCCACTGCAGCCAAAAGGACCCATGTTGAAGAGGACCAGGAAGGGGGCCTGAGAACTCCGGGAGCCCTGGCAGCTGGAGTTGCCCCCTACGCAAAGCCTTCAGATGATGGTCCCCCTTCAGGCAGTGATGCTGTGGTGCTGCAGCTTGAGGCCGACGAGCTCATGACGGAGAGCGAGCTAGAGGAGGAGGAAGAGGAGCTTGCCCTCATTTACGAGAGCAACCCCGCCTCTGCCACCGACGACACTGCCCACGAGGGGGATGCCAATAACGACACCGAAGGCACTCGTGAAGGAGATGGCCCTACAGGTCAGGGCTGGAAGGAGAACCCGTCAGTGATCCCCTCGGAAGAAAACGAGAGGCTTCTTGGCGAGTGGCTGGAGAACGAGGCCGAGTACATTTACAACAAGGGCCTCACAGCCTACAAGGACAAGGCCAAGGTGTGGAGGGCCTTCAAAGAGAAGGGCCAGTCACTTGTTCCTCCCGTGAGCGGCCATGATCTGAGGGCATGGTTTACGTCCCTCAGGAGTCGTTTTGGGCGGCTCACGGTGGAGAAGAGTGGCCAAGGGACGGGCAGACGGCTGGCGGACCGGGAGAAATGGATTCTCCACATTTTCCACTCCCTGAAGCCGCACATTGTGCGTCAAAGGAAGCCAAAGGTGTTGGGACTTCCGATGGTATGTCTGTTTTAATACTGAATATAACGTTATGACATAGTTTCCATGCATTCAATGTACATTTTATACCATTTTCTCATATATGTTCCTCCTTTTTTTACAGGCTGCCTGTGCTGCTGCAGCCCTCCCTGCCCAAGCTCTGGACCTGTCTACTGCTCGTGTTTCTTCTCCTGCCCCGACACCGACGCCCTCGCCCTCTCCAGTTGCTGACCCAGCGAGCACCAAGGCTTGAAAAACCAAGTTTCCGAGCTCTTTGACGTAGCCTTCACGAAGGCACAGGCCCTCCAGGACGATATGCTGACGAATGTTCAGCCAGCTCCTCGTAACCCCCGCGTCCTCTACTGGAGGAAATTTTTCCAAGAGGTCGAGGACGAGTGTGCGCAGGTGTCAGAGCAGCTGAGTCTCAATCTCAAAATGGAGGTGCTCGGTGCCATCCACCAGTACATCCGTGCCACCAAAGATGGTTCCACGGTGCCGTCAAGGGCCATGATGACCCACACCATGGCAGTGACAGCAGAGTGTCAGACACCTGCAGTTCCTCCCAGCCTGTCAGCATCGCAGCAGCAGCGGTCACTCACTGCACAGCAGCTGGCGCTCCTGCAAGCACAGTTGGTGACTTTGACACCAAAAGAACTTGCCAACCTGTCGATTGACACGACTTTTTAAAATAATTTACAGAATTAACTTGTTTGTTGTGTTTTCTTGTACTTACATTTATACTGTATGTATGTTTGTGTTTTATATTAAATAAATATCTTTTGCAATATCATGTCTAGCTCTATCCTCTGTTCAAATATCATGTATTCAATGAAGTAGCTAAAATACAAGTACACAAATAAAGTAGGTAAAATGAACCTGAATACACTAACATTTCAGTATACAATGCTGACTTTGAAATAAGTTCAAAATACTTTATGTAACATATGTGCACAGAAACAAAATGACAACAGACCAAATATTAGCAAGTCATATAAAACGTCACAAATATCAGAAAGAACGTAGTTTCAAAAAGATAGAATTTTCATATCAGAATATCAACAGTGTCAATGCTAAGAGCAGGTAGTTTCAAGAACATAGAATTATCACATCAGAATAGAAACAATGTTAAGAGAAGGTACTTTAAAAAAGGATAGAATTATCATATCAGAATAGAATCCATGTTAAGAAATTATTAAAAAGGGCAAAATAACTACATCTTCTTTCTTTTATTTATATGTATGTTTGTTTCATATTGATTAAATATACATTTGCAATGTCATGTCCCGCTCTACCCTCTTCCCAATTACCAAGTATTGATGAGAAAAATATATCATGAATTTGAACATTATCTTTTATTAAATCAACTAAAACAAACAGAAGTACACAAATACAGAGGGTGAAATAATCCTGAATTAGTACATTATTGAATTTTAAAAAAGTCCAAAATAAATGCAAGAACAGACATTTAAGTAATTACAACAATCAGGTATGCAGGAAAGTAACTAAATCATGTTCTCTTGCCAGTGCACGGAGCCTTAAGCCGATGAAAAGTATTCCTTCAGCATGTTACGCTGTTCCTTTGCATCCCTCGTTGCAGTGTTGCCGGTCACGGTTGGAAGAGCTGCTCCTAAGGACGGGTCACTCCTCCGGCTACCAGGGATGACAGCATGTGTGACAGGGTGCTCCTGATCTCCTTCTTGTCTGCGTGCATTTCTTCTTATTATCATATTGTGCAGAACACATACGGACATCACTAATGGCTCTATATGGTCAGGCTTCAGGCATATTGCAGTGTGGAATACTCTGAATCTATTTGCCAGAATCCCAAAGGTGTTCTCCACTGTCCTGCGTGCCCTTCTTAACCTGTAGTTGTAAATCCATTCCTCCTTGCTAAGTCCTCTTTTGGGGTAGGGCTTCATAAGGTAATTCCTCAGGGGGAAGGCATCATCGCCAACTAGGAAGTAGGGCACAGGAGATCCATTAGGTTGACCTGGCAAGGCATCAGGTTGGGTAAGATTTGCGTCCTCTTTCAACAGCATTTCTGCCAGTCGGGTCTGGGCAAATACACCACCATCTGACTCTGACCCAATGGCACCCACCTCGACGTATAGGAGCTTGTATGAAGCATCAGCAACTGCAAGTAATACCATGGAGTAGAACTTCTTGTGGTTGAAGTATGCATACCAGCTTTGGGAGGGTTATGGAGCCTAATGTGTTTCCCATCTATAGCTCCAATTACGTGCGGAAGTTCCACCGTTCCTCAAAACCCCGTGCAACCTCCTGCCACGCTTCATGTGTTTGCGGCACCTGCAGTTCCTCATCCCCGAAGGCAGCAACAATGGCCCTGCAGGTCTCTGGTACGATGTGACTAATGGTGTTGTGGGCTACCCGGAATGAGTGTTGTAGACTCTTGTATGAATCACCTGTAGCGAGGAAGTGTAAGGTGATAGCAACACGTAGGCCTGGCTCAATGGGTTTCCTCCAGAATGTCACTTTAGGCCTGGCTCAATGGGTTTCCTCCAGAATGTCACTTTCTTCTGAATGTAGGGTGTGACTCGTTCAACAATTTCATTGAAGAGGTCCTTGTCAATCCGGGTAAAATTTCTGTACAAGTCTGGGGCTTCGGTTGACAACTCCTCCATCAGGTTGTCATAATGACCTTGCTCCATCCTTTTCTGCAGGTACGGCCACGCCCACACCGTCCTTGGCCGCCTTTTTTTCTGCTCTGTGAGCTTTGCAGCAATCATTGCAGTCTCCAGCAATAACATGACGTGCACATATTCAATGACATACGGCAACATTTCTGTTCTATCCCCACTTGCTATAGCTATAAGTTGACGCATTTCAGCTATGTTGTCCATGTTGCTTCAGCACGTTGGTAGTATATCTTGATGCTGTGGTGTTATGGCATTGACTAGCCACACATGTGCAACTGCCGGCCCTTATACAGCTGGGGTTTAACCCCCGCAGTACGTGGGGCCAACATGACGTTTACGTAACTCAGTTACGCAGAACGTAACACATATGGTATACGTACATTGGTGTTACGTGCTCTGCCACGCACTACTTCTGCCTGCGCCGCCACTTGTCGGTAAGCGTCACGTCACCCTTATGCAGTGCGTACATTTGCAGCGCACTATAATACGCATGCATCACGCACATTGTCCCATGACACGTATCCAGTTGGGCGGGGCTTATTTTCTCGTGTATGCGCAAGTTTCACAAATTCTGGCTGTGCGTGCGCATGCGTGACTTGATACGTGAATGTGTGAACTTAGCATTAGTATTGTGGGAGTGAGGTGTAAGTGAAAGCGTTGGTCAGGTTACAACTGATTTATTAATCTAAAATTCACACAAGTCAAAACCCGTGTGGGCCGTAACATAGCCCCAACCTTTGACAGGTAAGGAAAAAGGGATTAATTATAGGCCTCTGTGTTTCTTCACAGAGGCAAACATACAATTATACAAATGTAAAACATATGGCTGTGAAATAAATGTACATAGCTAAATGAATGGTGTTTTGGTACATAGACTGGTACGATATCAAGAGGGTGACTATAACAACGTCCAGAATATTTGCTGAAAACATCGTCTCAGGATTTTATGTTTTCTTTTGACCTCCTGTCAACCTCATGGCGCTTTCTCCGAGGTGCGATGCGATTCATTGGTGGGTAGGCCATGTGGCTGAACACGTGTGCCTACAGTATCATTACAGAAGGCAGATAATGATGATGCCTACTACAACTTCTGTATTAGACCTATTGTTAGTACGAGTATATCGATGAAACTGTGAATAAAATCTCTCAAGACAAAAGTAACCAAATTTTGTTTGTAATAGAAGGGTAAAGATAAAACTCCTAATTTATATACTTTGAGGTTGGTAAAGATGAAGTCTTGTGCTGGCATTATTTCTTATACCTCATGAATCACATCCCTTAATAGGCAATAGGTGGGTGGGCCAAGGCACCAGCTGTCTGTTGAGATGCTACCACTAGAAAGTTTAAGATCCCTTCTAAGGCTGGGACAATCTATTGTTGCATCCCTGCTTATACACGTGCAACGGTCTCTTGTTGCCTATTGGTGTCCCTGTGTGGTTCAGGAACTTCTTTGCTCTCTGGGCTGGGGCATGCTGAAGGATGATTTCAGCTGGTCCTTCAGGATGTCGTATGTTACTTAGGCGTCTAGTTCCTTGAGCCATGCTGCTATGTGTTCAAATACATAGTCCGGCAGGAATTCGAAGACTTCATCTGCTTTCTGCATCAATGAGGCGATCTTTGTGCAGAAAATTGTTACCGCCCTAAAAAACCATGATTCTGGGTCCTGGAGCGTGAAGGGCGGCAGTCGGATGGAGGTGGCTGCAAGGCTCTCGCTGATGGTGTAGGGTTCATTGGCATGATTGGCCATCTCTGTGTTGGCCTCCTCTGGTCGCTCCAGGGTCACCAGTGTGGGAGTGAGGTGTAAGCAAAAGCATAGGTCAGGATACAACTGATTTATTCGTCTAAAATTCACACAAGTCAAAAACACTAGTTGGCCGTAACGTAGTCCCAACCTTTGACAGGTAAGGAAAAAGAGATTAATTATAGGCCTCTGTGTTTCTTCACAGAGGCAAACATACAGTTATACAAGTGTAAAACATATGACTGTGAAAGATATGTACAGTGCATAGCTAAATGAATGGTGTTTTGACATCATGAAGGTGACCATAACAACGTCAGAAATATTCGCTTAAAACATCATCTAAGGATTTTGTGTTTCCTTCTGACGTCATGTCAACCGCATGGCGCTTTCTCTGGGGTGCAATGTGATTCATTGGCGGGTAGGCCGCATGGTTGAACACGTGTGCCTGCAGTATCATTACAGAAGGCAGATAATGATGCCTAGCTGCAACTTCTGTATGACACCTGTTGTTAGTATATCAATGCAACATTGAATAAAATCTCTCAAGACAAAAAGCAGCAATGGTAGATTGACATCAGCACCCAAGTCGAACATCTTGAGCATTGACCAAATTTTGTTTGTAATAGAAGGGGTAAAGATAAAACAATTAATTTATATACTTTAAGGTTGGTAAAGATGAAGTCTTGTGCGGGCATTATTTCTTATGCCTCATGAATCACATCTCTTAATAGGCAATAGGTGGGCCAAGGTACCAGCTGTCCGTTAAGATGCTACCGTTAGAAAGTTTAAGATACTTTCTAAGGCTGGGACAGTCTGTTTTGTTGCATCCCTGCTTATACACGTGCGAGACACTCTTGTTGCCTATTGGTGCCCGTACCTGGTTCAGGAATTTCTTTTCTCTCTGGGCTGGTGGCATGCTGAAGGATGACTTCAGCTGGTCCTTTAGGATGTTGTATGTTACTGGGGTGTCTAGTTCCTCGAGCCATGCTGCTATGTGTTCAAATACGTTGTCCGGCAAGAATTCAAGGATTGCATCTGCATTCCATGTCAATAAGATGATCTTTGTGCGAAAAATCGTTTCTGCCCTAAAAATCCATGCATCTGGGTGGTGGGGCATGAGGTGCAGCAATCGAATGGAGGCAGCTGCAAGGCTCTTGCTGATGGTGTGGGGTTTGTTGGCGTGATCGGTCATCTCTGTGCTGGCCTCCTCGGGTTGTTCCAGTCATCAGTGTGGGAGTGAGTTGTAAGCGAAAACGTAGGTCAGGTTACAACTGATTTATTCATCTAAAATTCACACAAGTCAAAAACCCTTGTGGGCCGTAACGCAGTCCCAAACTTTGACAGGTAAGGAAAAAAGGAATAATTATAGGCCTCTGTATTTCTTCACAGAGGCAAACGTACAATTATACAAGTGTAAAACATATGACTGTGAAATATATGTACATAGCTAAATGAATGGTGTTTTGGTACATAGACTGGTACAATATCAAGAGGGTGACTATAACAACGTCCAGAATATTTGCTGAAAACGTCGTCTCAGGATTTTATGTTTTCTTTTGACCTCGTGTCAACCTCATCGCGCTTTCTCCGAGGTGTGATGCGATTCATTGGTGGGTAGGCCATGTGGTTGAACACGTGTGCCTACAGTATCATTACAGAAGGCAGATAATGATGATGCCTACTACAACCTCTGTATTAGACCTATTGTTAGTATATCGATGAAACAGTGAATAAAATCTCTCAAGACAAAATGCAGCAATGGTAGATTGACATCAGCTTCCGGCTTTAACATCTTGAGCATTGACCAAATTTTGTTTGTACTAGAAGGGGTCAAGATAAAACTCTTAATTTATATACTTGAGGCTGGTAAAGATGAAGTCTTGTGCTGGCATTATTTCTTATACCTCATGAATCACATCTCTTAATAGGCAATAGGTGGATGGGCCAAGGCACCAGCTGTCTGTTGAGATGCTACCGCTAGAAAGTTTAAGATCCCTTCTAAGGCTGGGATAGTCTGTTGTTGTGTCCCTGCTTATACACGTGAGGCAGTCTCTCATCTCTTATTGGTGTCCCTGTGTGGCTCAGGAGCTTCTTTGCTCTCTGGGCTGGGGGCATGCTGAAGGATGACTTCAGCTGGTCCTTCAGGATATTGTATGTTACTGGGGTGTCTAGCTCCTTGAGCCATGCTGCTTTGTGTTCCAATATGTCATCTGGTGGAATTTAAGGACTGCATCTGCTTTCTGCTTCGCTGAGGTGGTCTTCTTTGTGCGGAAAATCGTTTCTGCTCAAAAAAACCAGCTTCTGGGTGGTGGGGCGTGAAGGGTGACAATCGAATGGAGGTGACTGCAAGGCTCTCACTGATGGGGTGGGGTTCATTGGCGCGATCGGTCATCTCTGCGTTTGCCTCCTCTGGTTAGGTTACAACTGATTTGTTCATTTAAAATTCACACAAGTCAAAAACCCTAGCAAGTCGTAACGTAGTCTCAAACTTTGACAGGTAAGGAAAAAGGGATTAATTATAGGCTTCTGTGTTTCTTCACAGAGGCAAACATACAATTATACAAGTGTAAAACATATTACTGTGAAAGATATGTACATAGCTAAATGAATGGTGTTTTGATACATAGAATGGTACAATATCAAGAAGGTGACTATAACGTCCAAAATATTTGCTGAAAACATTGTCCTAGGATTTTATGTTTTCTTCTGACCTCGAGTTAACCACATGGCGCTTCCTCCGAGGTGCGATGTGATTCATTGGCGGGTAGGCCGCATGGTTGAACATGTGTGCCTGCAGTATCATTACAGAAGGCAGATAATGATGCCTAGCTACAACTTCTGTATTAGACCTGCTGTTGGTATATTGATGAAACAGCAAATAAAACATCTTGACCATTAACCAGATTTTGTTTGTAATAGAAGGGGTAAAGATAAAACAACTAATTTATATACTTTGAGGTTGGTAAAGATGAAGTCTTGTGCTGGCATTATTTCTTATACCTCATGAATCACATCTCTTAATAGGCAATAGGTGGGCCAAGGCATAGCTGTCTGTTGAGATGCTACCACTAGAAAGTTTAAGATCCCTCAAAGGCTGGGATAGTCTGTTGTTGCGTTCCTCTCTGGTCACAGACTTTTTTCTATGTATACACCAACTCAGAATATCCTGTCATAGTTATTACATATCTTTTACTGTTGACATAAACTTGACAAACTGAACTCCCTGCACTGTTTACCCTTTTTGATCTGTCCTTTCTTGTTGTGTTGAGGGGCTGAGGATGCCTGGTGGGTTAGCAAGAAATTTCCTTATCCGTATGTTTTTCTTTTCCTATATCTTTACCTGTGATTCATTTTCAAAACCTACGCTACTGACCTTTCCTCAGTTCCTAGAAAATCCGGAGTTGAATTTGTCCTTGCTTGTTATGCTGGATCCTCCCAGTTGACCAGTTTAGTTCTAGCAATAATTTTATTTTTTTATGGGCATAAACTTCTGTTTCGATTTTACATGTATAAATTGTCCTTGATATTGTTTTTGTTAAGTTCGCAAATCTTTCTTTATGCTTATCTTATACATGTGTTACAGTAGGACCTCAACTTAACAGACACTCTTGGGGTCTGGCCTTTCTGATAAGTAACAAAGTCTAATGTATTGCTGCTTTCTGGCGATATTAAACTTAATGCTGGTCCACAGAATCAATCACAGAAATATCTTATTTCATATTGCATTTTTCATGGATTACACAAGAACAGAAAGGACTTGGTTGTTGCTGCTGTCGTTTTTGATATCCTTTTTTGTTCTCTATTTTATGTTCTGATTTGCAACACATTTCAGAACAGCTGATTCCAGAGTTTGAGAAGCCAATTTTACACAAACATAATGCCATTCCAAGGACCAGTGACCAGTGAATGGATAAACTCACACACCAGTCTGGCAACTATCATGACCTTGTATTCACAGATGTTGCAGGGGTTGCTTCTTGTGGAGTTACCTAATCATAGTTTGATTTAGGTTAATGTGGAGATGGATCAGCTTGTTCCTGATGTTAGCTTTTCAAGAAAGTTATATTTGAAATCCCAGACCAATTGGGATGGTATTCACCAGGTTGTTGAAGTGATATCTGTAGAAATCTGAATATTATTGGGTGTTTAAATTATCATCATAGCACTGTTATCAACAGGAGCATTCCTTCTAAAATTATAAATTTTTATCCTGAAGATAAGCCATGGTTTAATGCTGCCAACCATGAAAAAAAGAAGCTTATCATTTACAGAGGAACAGTCAATCACACTTTTGGTGGAAGAATTTCATTGACCTCAGGAGTCAAGCTCAGGTTGTCTGTGGAAGCTGAGAGAACTTTTAGTGTTATATTTGGCAAGAAAGAGATTTCAATCATTTGTTGTAATAAATAACAGGAGTGGTGGAAAGTTAGGTCAAACCTCTGTCTTGGTCAGTTTTTCCAGAATCATGTATTTTCAAGACCCACAATGATTTTTAACCTTAACAAGTGTGTTCTTTTATATTGTATGTGCTTAAATCAGTTGTCTCTGAGATACCAGACTAATGGATGAAGTAAAATATTGGTTTGTATTGTTATGTAATACTCTTAAAGCTGTTGCATCTTGCCCTTTTTGTCATGCTACTCTTGACATTTTGAGGCAGACAATTTCCTGAAATATTTTACTCAGCGATCTTTTAGAACTATTGGTTGCAAGGTAGTTTGCCTGCTTTTTGTTCAGCTTTTAGCTTATGGTATGAGGAAGTTTTCAAGAAGTTACTTAGGGGATTTTCCTCAAAACCAGCTAAGAAAGTCAAGTATTGAGCAAGATCTTGATAACAGACTAATAACTTGCTAGGGTAATCTTCGGATGTTTTTAGCTAAATATTTTTGTAAATTTTGCCCTTTCAAAAGACCATTCCTGCTGAAATAACCAATCTGGATAGAATCCTTGAAGCTTTTGTATAGTTCTGGAAAGCTGACCACTTCACTTTTAGTTATAATGTGCATCCTAAGAGGTCCAGGTTTAGTGTAGTGGACCATGTTGAGATCCACCCTGGTTTTGATTGCTAATTCTTTCACTTCCTCGACTTTCAACTAGAAAACCAGTTTCTGTCTGAAAAAAGGATAAAAATCAGCCACTGGGTTTGTTGCATGCAATTGCTTGTACTGAACATAAAAGTACCGTATTGTAGCTGCATTACTACTTGCCTAATTCATTCCAAAACTATTTTTCAGCCTGATACAGAATCATCTATGAAGGAGTCTTTAGATTGGAGCCACATGATCACATAGATAATGAACCTAGTCCAGAGTCTTAGTTAACCAGTAGTCTTTATTTTTAACCAGGTCCTTCCCAAAAGAATTATGTTTGGAAGCATGAAGTCAAGGGTCATTGGCTTAGACGAGCTGGGGAAGTTCTCTTTTCTCCCAAATCATGCAGGGAATAAATAAGCATCTTATCTAATAAGGAGCTTTAATTAGTAGGATTCCTCAATAAAACTTGCATTGTTTGGCTGATCTTTGGTTTTCGAGAAGCTAACTTTCCGTTTTTCAAAGTGTGTGGCAGATAATCAGAGTTAGATGAAGGCTGTAGTTCATGCAAGATTAGGCTGGCCTTTGGAATCTTGGACCAACATGGATATGAATAATTGTATTTTTAAATTGTTTTGTAATGATTCCCTTCCATTTGCTATCACTAGTTAGGTATTTATAAAAGATGTTAACACAAACAGAACTGGGTCAAAGTTTTTTCTGCATAAATGGAATAAAATCTAATGAACACTTTATGAATGAAATGAAAATAATACAGATTGACACATTTTATTTTATGCAGAATTGTCACATGGTATAATAACCAATACTACATTTTCATATAGTATTGATGATTGCCGTACTGAGGGTTTTATTATGTTGAATTTTTCATAATTTCACAAACTCTCATACATTTGTTATAGGCTTCATTCATTCATGCCATATAATTGTTGATGGATTCTCTGTTAGATTTCTCATGACTGTTGCAGTATACATCTTCATTTCCTTTATTGCTGCCACTGGTATCTTGCAAAATTCCTTTATTTCATTAGCTAGATGAGGAAGAGGGACTGTCTCTTATTTTGCTAATGATTTGAAGTGTAGGAGCTCTTTATTGGTTCTTTTGATAGTTTTTACATAAATTACTGTGTTCTCTCTTATAAGGGCTTTCATGACGCAAATTACTGTGTTGTCTCTTATAAGGGCTTTCATGACACCCTGAGGTTGGAAGATGAAGAAAGGGATTGGCAGTAGGATGTGTGGGTGTTATATTTCTCATGTTAGACTAAGGGCTAACAGCAGTCAAAGCCCTGTGGGTTGTTTGTGGGTTCATCTCTACTAGAATCACTAGGAGCTGTATTAAGACTGATGCCATGGTTTAGAAAGAGCTGGAAGAGAGACTTTGACAGATATATTCTTGTCATTGAAATTTGGGAGAAGAGATTTCACCCATAAAGCATAATTATAATCAAGATGCTAACATATGGTTACAAGCATTGCCTGTTAGATCATACTCCAGAGTTACAATATATCCCACATCTTGGGCTAACAATAGGCACAAAAAAGCATGGAGGCTAGACAAAACATACTTCATAAACCTCATGGTGAGATGATATTCAGTACACACATTCCTCCATTCCCATGTAAGAATGTGTAAAATATTTGAGGACTGATAAAGAGCTCCAACTTGTCATTTATGGACTGCCAGGTGGCACTGCAGTTTCTTTTGAATCTCCTCCATCTGTTGTATTAACAAGCAGTTTTGTGTTATTTGTGTGAAGTTCCACTCAGGAATGTATGGGCCAGTCTGCACAAAAATTTCAGCTATTACTAGCAACATCTTTACTGTTGTAGTTCACTTCACAATTGCAACAAATTCTTATGATGCATATTTGATTTATTCCAAGACTAGTTTGGATTTACAACTGACAAGATTTGAGGAAAGAAAAAGTTCCAGTAGCTTTCATTTTATTTATTACACTGTACAAAACTTTGTACACATATCTACAAATGTGTCTGTACAAAGGCACTTTTCTTTGGTAGCTTCTATGAGGCCCCACTCTATATAAGAATAAGGTATCAAAATAGGGTAATTTAGGAAGAACAAATTAATGCACTGAGAGTATGGGTTTAACTTTTGAAAGGGCACATAAAAAACCACATTCTTAAGTAGTAAAATACTAATATACCCATTTTGATATTAATGCTAAATTCATGAACTGGTTGTCCAAAATACATGTACTGGACACACGGAATGGTGTACCTATGTTTTTTAGAAGTAAAGAAAGGTATTTAAAACTCTCACTCAAAATAGATTCTATCAGTGATTGCTGAATGCCCCTATGTAACAAAGTACCCAGAATGCACCAAACTGCACCTCTGTGCATTTATCAACATACTCTGGTTTATGATGGAAGCATCAAATGAGCCTGTGTCAAAATATTTACTGTCCAGATATTAATTTAAAACTTTAGTATTATGAATGAGTCCTCATGGTGGGTTTATGTCAGGTACAGTATTTAGATGTTTTCTGTAAAATATGAACAGTTCTTGTAAACACAACTGACAAGATTTAAAACTTGTACATTCATAAATAACTTTATGTAAATTTCTTTACACAGTAAAATATCACAGTAAAATTATATAAGCTAATAAATTCTACTTTGTTCTTGACTTTCAAGGCTTTACTAAACATATCTTTGAGAAATGTTCATCTCCAGTACTACAGTCAGTTGAAGCAAATGATATGTGAAAAACAAAGTGGTCTTCAAACATAAACTTAGAATAACTTTAATGAGACATCATTATATTAATGAGATCATAATCAGAAACAATAAAGATGAACAACAAACTCAAAAACTTGCCTTGTCTAAAAGTTTTTAAAAAATCAAGGACTGTACAAGTAGTATGTACAAATATAAGCACCATCATGGAATTATACAAATAATATACTCTCAAAAACAAATAATGCATACTTTTGGGAATATACAGTTAATAAGCAAATGCACAAATATATTAGCCAGGTCACACTAAAGTAGCTGACCTTTTATGAGTAACAGTAGCTGGAACTGCCTGATGTAAAGGTGCAGTTTCCCACCCACTTCCTACAGGATCCTGCGGTTCTCCGGTCGCTGGTGATCCCTTCATGACTTCCAAAGGCTGACATGTAAGAGGCGTGAGAGGTTGATAAACTCCCTTTTGCTGGGGTGCTGGAGCAGAGTGGTGTGCAACCAAGTTAGGAGATGGTGGATGTAATTTAGTGCTGGTGACTAGCACTTGTGCTCGAGGAGGAAGAACTGGAGAAAGTGGCGTATCACCCCCACTACTCACACTGCTTACAGATCCACTGGTGGTGCCAGTGCTACTGCTGTTCATGCCAACCAGATTACTTGAGCACTGTCGTCGATATTTTGTACTGTACTTGTAAAAGTCTGACATTTCAAATGGTTTTGTGACTTCTCTTGAAGGTTGATAAGTTCCCGCAGATATTATCATATGATTCCTTGGAGATTCATAGGGTATTGAAGTCTGTGATGTGTCAGCTGAATCAGATCTTTGGAAGACACTTCCTGTGCTACTACCAGTACTGCCAACACTACTTCCACTCAGATTTAAATTAGACTGACTAGCAACCATAGTACCATTACTATTACATGAATCATTCATTTCACTCATGCTTGTGCTCTTTTTAGTTCGGCGCCCTGATGATGGGGAATCCAAAGAAGTTTCATACCATTCCTTACCTCTTTCTTTCTTTAGTCTAGCAGCTTCTGCAAGAGATATCAAAGGTTCTTCTGAGACTGAGGACATAGATGTGTTCATGGAAGAATTGTGGCTGCTTGGAGAATCTAACTTTGATGATGTAGCTCTTAGGGGTGGTATCTCACTGCTGGACTTTGTCGCTCTGAGCGGTGGAAGATCCGAAATAGCTGATTTTAATGCATTGGGATCTAAAGTATTACTACTGTACGTTGAGCAAAGAGCAGGGTGGTTTTCATGATGTAAACCATTGGTTGGACGTAAAGGAAGCAACTCTGAAGAGGGCCGTAAGGGAGGAATATTTTCTTGGTTGTTATTGGGTTCAGATACAAACGTTGTCTCCATATAACTTCGTCCACTTGAAGTCCTTACCAGTCTGTGCACTGTGCTACTCTGAGACCTCTGAATGGCACCGTGACTTGTCCCACGATGGTGCTGAGCAGGTGGTGTAGGCAAGCCAGGACCACTCGTAGTATGGTGGCGGTAATTCTGGGTAGCTCCTTGGAATCCTCCCTTGTGTCTATATTGGGTTGCTCCATCGATGACGTCTCCTCCTCCACCTCCACTGGATCTTTCACTGGAGGCTGTGTCAAAGCTGCTATTTCCTGGGTTGGAGTGTGAGTCACATGTTGTGTCCATGGCTTCAGGATGGTGTTCTGATGTGTGGAAGTGGTGATTGTGGTAGTGTGGGTGATGGGTGTAGGACGCTGAATGGCCAGGATGTAAGTGGTGTGAAGAGAGGGAGTGGTGATGACTGTGGGCTGGGTTATGTTGGGAAGACTGTTGGGTTGGAGAGGGTAGAGAATCGAGGTGTTCCATGCTGCGTGACTCCAATCTCCCGCTGTTCGCTCGCCGGCGGTCCAAACTGCCGTACCTGAGGAGTGGACCGTGAGTCATGCAGGAGATAGTGCAATACATCTAATCTAAGAAAAAAACACATTTAAGATAAATTAAAGCAGCCAAGAGGAATTCTTGTAATCGGTAATTGGTGTGAACATCCTTTAGGTGGTCAAGACCAAAATACATTGCTCAAGAACTCAACGTCTTTACTACTAAAATTTCTCTTCTAGGAATGTTGATGATCTGCTTACAGTCATCATGCAATATAAAGAAAGCTGATCCCATTAATAGTAATATATATATAATTCATATATAAATATACAAAAATCAAGTACTAATTTACTGGGAAGTTTAAATAATGAAGAAATCATGTGATTGTTATGAAGCAGAAACTTGTATGGCAATTCATGCATTTGTCATAAGCAGTGAAATATAACATACAACAGCTGCTGTATTAGATATGGCAGATTAATTATAAATATTATATATATTCTTAGCTAAAAAAAAAGGTTAATGGCTTAAGTATGTACTCATGATTTCTTCATACAAAAAAAATGAACTTAAATAAAATACTGTAACTTAGAAACTTTTAAAAATTTGAAAAAAATACATATACTACAGTCTATTATATAACAAAGACTTAC
Source organism: Macrobrachium rosenbergii (assembly GCF_040412425.1). Lineage (NCBI taxonomy): Eukaryota > Metazoa > Arthropoda > Malacostraca > Decapoda > Palaemonidae > Macrobrachium > Macrobrachium rosenbergii. The sequence continues at coordinate 26,091,683 of NC_089783.1, read as the reverse complement.
AAAACTTTTCATGCTAAATAAAATATTATATGTAAAACACTGAAATGCAAGGAATGGTTTGCAATGTCTACGGATTGAGACAATTACACACATGCTACACAAAGACAAAGCAATATATCATCCGCACCTATCCTGGGAGTCATTTCTTTGTCTGTAAGGTTGACTGTGATTGTGATTATGGTGTTGAGGAGTGTTGGTGAGGAGGGAAGGGGTGTCCAGATCATCCAGACTATGACAAGCAAGGGATGTGCGTTGTTGGGGAATATTGTAGAGACCTCCTGGAGTCTCAACTATGCTGGCATCAGGCACTGGATAAGCCCCATTGCTGACTCGAGGGTGTGATACCCGACCCTCATCCGCCGGGACTGACTGGGAGCGCGTGGAGAGTGTCGGATATTGTTGGCTACGATACTGACTTCTTGTGTAGACAGAACTTGGAATATAGCCACTGAAAACATCAAATTAGAAATAAGATTTTTTTCCCCAGAACCTAGCACTGTTTACACTCATCTGTACTTACGTAAAATAAAGAAATTCCAGTCATGAACTGAACAAAAGAGATGCTGTACTACAGATTAGATAAGCGATGATACAAGAGACCATGGTAAATGATGGAACAAAGTTAAGTACAGTATAAGGATGCTAAAACAAGGGGCAGAAATAAAAACAACTGGTAATGAAATGGAAAAATAATAAATGTATGTGGAATTGGACTTAGACAAGAAGGTACACAGTTGGCAAACACTTGAAAGCATAATGAAGAATAAAATGACCTTAGGTAAAAGGTTGCTCTTAATACAAAACCTGCAAAACAGGGATACCAGAATAAAAACGAAGATCATCACATTTCCATCAATCATATTACCCTCACTCGGTCTACCAATTGCCCATATCCACCAGTAAAAACTGAGTTCGTAGTAATGGTAACATCTTGGACAGAATATCCAGAATATTTGCTTGGTTGTCTCAGGCAGCTAGACAGTCATAGACATTCACAAATAAATTAGTTACTGCACATTAATAATTAATACTCATTGATCTTATTTTGTCCTTGTTTATTTGCATTTTTTGTTGTTGTTGTTGTTGTTGCTAACCACTATATTCTTTTAGGCTTTTCATGTATTCCTTGGCATTTTTCTCCACTACAGTGAACCCCCCGTATTCTCGGGGGATGCGTCCCACACCCCCCCGCAAATAGCTAAAATCTGTGAAGACTTAAAACCCTCTAAAAACACTTAGAACTGCCCATTTTGATAGTTTAAACACAGAAAAACCCTGTAAAAATGCATATACCTGAGTATTTTGATAGTTTTATCACAAAAAGTGCACTTATTCATGAAAATTATATGAAAATACAGTAATTAGTGAATATTTCTCAGTGAAAAATACTGCGAATGGGCAAATTTTCCGCGAATAATGGCTAGAAATGTTCCACAGAGAAACCCGTGAATGCGTGAGTCCGTGAATCATGAGAACACGAATACGGGGGGTTTACTGTACTTCCAGCTATGTAAGCACTGGTTGTACCTGTAAGCAGCTAAGTAGCCAACAACTCATTTCCTACAGTGAATTTTGCCTTAGTCAGCATGGTATAACTTTGGTATTTTTAAAGTGCTCTTCCATTTCTACATTATTTGTACTACTTTTTAGTATCAGTGTTTAGATTCACTTTACAAACTTCCAGTAAGAAGTTAGAAATTACTTTAGTGCTGTGAGGTTGGCCACCTCCCTGTGTTTGTTAAGTACGAATTATATCAAGATGAAATTTTTTCTGTTTTGCTTTACTTTCTTTCAGTACTGGGTTGTTCATATTTATATTCTTGTTAAATTTTTATTTTTTTCAGGCACACTTCAGTGGTATCACCTTTCATTTATGTAGGTTGTGTATTTTTGTTTATTTCTTGTTAATAATGCTTGTTTTTTCTTAGGTAGCAATTACATACATCTGTAGCACTGCATATAACATATTTTTAGGATAATTTTTTCAGGCATGCAAGGGAATATATATGCTTATTCTGTGTATTGTACTCTACATTTTGTTGTACATGCTTAGCTAAGTGATATGGGATTATTCTACTATTTTTATTACTTATGTTCTACATTTTGTTTCAAATACAGTATTTAATGTAATATGTGTACTGTATGCTGCTCAGTGTTTTGCATAATTTTTCAGCTATACTGTGTGCTATTATGGCCACTGCAAACGAAGATATTCCAGGTAAGGGGTTTTAACTGCTGTGTAGCACTTGTGATCAGTACTGTACCCTTCTGTTACTTGTAAGATTTGTCATGAATGGTCATCACTGCTCAGTAATCATGTTACAAGAGAAGGACGTTGTGCTTCCAAATCAAATGTTTCTTGGTCAACTCCCTGAGACTACATATTTAGTGGTCAATTGTCTTACTGCCCAGTTGGCTTTACCTGCCTACTCTTCACCTGCCAGGTCTGCTGACTCATGTGCCCTCTAGATTTTGCTTGCTTGGCTCCTGCTTGGTCTGCATCTGTTCAGTGGATACTTCAGCACCTGCAGATTTCTCTTCAAGTTACTGAAGTTTCATTCTTTGCTTCTATGATGGGCATTATCCAAGAACAGTTAGAGCAGATGACTGATGAAACAGCCCTAACCATGCAACCTCCACTGCTGAGCATCTCACCCTGCTCCTGCCGACTGTGCTTGAGCCTTAAGTCCTCCCTGCTTCACCTTCCAACCTCTTCCATTGCCTAATCCTGTTGACGTCACTGATCAGCGAGGAAAGCTAGAGAATGTCCCACTTCCAAGATCAAGCTGGCCAAGGTCACCTTTTCTTGTGGGTCCTACTTCAGTTGTTGTGCAAGTAAAGATGTAATTCCATCCACAAAAGGGAATTTTAAAGGACCTTGCTGGTTTCCTTAAATCTAATGCAAGGATCATGACTGTCCTAGTGTACGCTTAAGTTGTTCTAGGCCATTCAAGATGTATCTTCAGTTGCAACTGCTTTAAAAGCAAATGTGTTGTTTCCCTGCCTAGGGCTCCTATTGCTGACTGACCTGAAGATCATGCCTGTAATAGCAGCTGAGAAGTTGAATTCTTCTCTAGGCAGAGACAAATAAACAACACCAGCTTGAATGAGGATAAAGCATCGCTGCCAATTTACGAGAGATCAACATAAAGGGCAGCCTTCCCTCTTTGCTTCACTTTTGTCTAGTTGGGTACAAAGTCAAATGACAGAAGAGGAAAAGTGAGTTTCCATCTTGCTAAACCAAAGAATTCTGCTGCTTTAGTGACATCTATTACTCCATGGACATTGCTTACCCTTTGAAGACCTATGATGAGAGCCACAAGAACCCATTTCAAATCTAAAGGTAGTGTTCAATGATGACAGCCACAAGAACCCAATTCAAGTCTTCTAAAATTAGTGTTCAGGTCAAACATTCTGAATTAGAAGAATCGGCAACAAAGACCCTGTGGGATGAAGCTTCCTTTACCAAGTGGGTATATGAATGTCTACATCAGTCACAGAGACACTGACTGCAGAACTCCAGATATGGTTCCTGTTATGATAGACATACCAATAAGGTGAAAAGGATGATGGAAAGTGGAAAGTGAAGGATCGGCCAAAGGTTATGCCCGACTGATGCTGCTCCACACACATTTTAGCTTACTGACCCCCAAATTGTGGTTTTACAGGATCTATGGCCAGGCATAACATCTGTCGTCAGTCACATAAGGTATTCCCAAACAAGTACCAGCTTCCATCACTCCTCCTTACTGAGTACTTTTCCTGAGCTCTCTTCCTTGACTAAATAACAGGAGTGGATTCCAAGTCCCATGAGATAGGAAAGGTGTTCTAGTTTTGAGCTCTGTGCTTCTGCTTTGCTAGCTCTGCAAAAAAATCAGACTTCAACACCAATGATAGTAGATTGCTCTCCTTAATCCAGAAACTTTAGTGCTCCAACCCTACAGCCAAGCTATGGTAGTCCCTGATCAGTCATCTGGTATCTTGCCTTACAGCCCCTGATGATTTTTTACTTACAGCAGTCGTGGTCATCAGCGCCGCTTCTTTCAGGATCCTCAGTGGAGGCAAAGACCCTGGTCACTCTTCAGTGGGAGTGCCTCTGCTGTAGTTTCTCTATCCATGTGGAGATTTTATTGTTAAATTATTCAACCACAGAGGAGTGTGAGCAATGAGCACTTGATCAATGCGACCTCTACTTCATTGAGCCAAAGGCGACATTTGTAGGCCCTCAAACATTTGATCTGTCATTAGCAAGAACATCATAGAGATGACTCAATGAGAGTGGCCTGTTTGAGAAATCAGGAAAGCACAGTGGCCTACTTAAGAAATTAGGGCAGCACATGGTCGAAATCTGTGTTTTGGGAGATGGTCACAAGCAAACGACAATAACAAGGTTAAAAGATATTTCCCAGAAGGCATAACGTGATGGGTGATGGTCTCACCTGGAGGAAGCAGGCTCAGTCATTAAGAAAGTGCTTGAATCCTGAGGTATGCAAGGTTCCTTACAGTCTTTGAGTCATGCTGCCGGTAGCCTCTATCTTTTTGCCACATTTTCAAAGGTTCACATAAATCCCCAGATGCTTCAGCTACATCTCTAAGGTCAAGGATTTTTGAGAAAGGCAGCGACATAGCCATCACAGACTCTTGCTTAGACCTCAACCAACAACGTGTAACAAGACACTCAATTCTCCATTGCCAAGAGAAATAGTCTCATTGATATTAATAGAGTAACCAAACCACTGCATCAACATTAACTTTCTTAGGACTGACTCATAAAAGTTTGTTTTAGTAAATATATTGTATTTAAAATAGTGAACACTGACTTAAACCTTTAATAATTGGCAATACATGGCAATACACTAACTGTTCAAGATTCTAACAAACTTTCATTCAAGGATTTATTTTTAAATCTATTATTGGCTGAAAGTTTCATTACCAATGATATGGTTTGATTATGAGTGTAATTAGCATTCACTGCATTAACCTCTTTAAACAATATTGTACTTTCATAGGAGAAATGGTGACTGCCCTCATATGCTAATATAACTGTTTTAACTATTATACTGAACATTGGTGAAGCCACAATTGAAGATCAATGTTACAGGTACAACCTTAATGTACAAAGACTGGTAACATTTCAATTAAGTTAAACTAGACTGGGCATTTGAATAAGAATTGAGCTAGGCTTTTTTTTATCTTTAACACTGGTCCGGGAAATCTGAAATTGGAACCACAGTTTCTATCCTCCAATACAAGCAAAAATTATTTGCACAAAACTATTCAGAGATAAATTACTATTGTATATTATTTTTAGAATTCTTTACAATGAGAAAAAATTGAGCACTTGAATTTTAAAAATTGATTTCTTATCTTACCTGTGAGGTCGATTAGGACTAGTGGGTCTGGAGCCAGCAGAACCATTTGATTGCTGTTTATGAGGACTAGTGGGTGCTGAGTGAATACCTCCAGCTGCTATACTATGACTTCCAGGAGAAAGATCTCTTCGAGCCCTTGCTCTAACAGGAGTGGATGGAGGTAAAGGGGATCTAGGTGACACAGGTGGATGGGATGATATTGCTGGGGATAGACTAACTCCCTCAGCAGTTAGGGCATCATGTTGGGGGTCCCGTAGGTGATCTCGTGGCGAATCTTGACCGATACTGGCAGTCGTGTTATTCGGATTCGTATTTTCATCGTATATGCCCACACCTAAAAGTTTGATGAAGACAAAATTTAAAAAGTAAAAATATTATCACTTCTATTCAGTAATGATATTCATAACATAATAAAATATATTGACACTAATAATGCAAGGACAGTGCTCAGAAAATGGATCTGCTCACTTTGCACGTGATACAATCTTCAACTGAATACGTGCTTTCCCCAGCTTTTTCTGTTATGTTGTTTCACTTCAGATTTTTATAATGATTTATACGTGCAAAATTCTACTTATTAACTTACAAATTTCACTAATCAATACAAAATACCCAATAAAAAAAAACTTACATTTTTAATAAATAGGTATACACCTTGGCTTTTAACAACTGGAGTATCCAGTATGCATTGCATGTGTTGGCTGTGTACTGATTGACAAACAAAAGAATAAAGCAAGCAGGACTGGGCATGCCTCCCTGGCCTTTCGTGGTCCAGCCCGATTCCACACCATGTCACACAGATAGATCTTGAACACAGAGACGGTAGCAAAGCTGGGTTTAACAGTTAATGAAAAGCTATGGTTTAAATACCTGGGAAAAATACAAATTTTTAAAATTTGGTATTGTTCCTACAGGATACAAACCTTGCTTTTCATAAGTAGACTTACCCCACAGGTAAGAGGATGGTCTATCTGCTACTAGGTTTAACAGGTGGGGGAGGCTCTGGAAACTCTGGCCCTCCACTCCTCTAAACACCTACTTCCCCTCCGGACCAGAGGCCTCACATAGCCAACTTCCTGTTCCTCAGGACAGGCTGGCCCATCATTACAGGCAACACTGTATCCACTATACTGCTCTGTCTCCCTAGGTCATGCGACTTACTTCAAGAGGGGCTCTCTGCCCTAATGTGCCACTCATCTACTAACAATGGAGATACCCTACCCAATCAGTAGGGGCAATGGTCTAGCCATTCTCCCTCTCCTTTTTTGAGAGAGTGGGGTGACCCCAGTCCTGGATGGGACCCTTGTTTGGCTCTATGTCCTCTCTATATCACCTACTGGGCCACCACTACTGGATCCCAAAGTGAGTGGTTCTTGAGGCAGACAACTGTCAGACCTTTCCCCCATGTTGTAGACCCTCCCCTTGCCCTGGAGGCCAACCCCTCCTAGTTAGCATTGTACATCCTGGTTATTACCTCCCTGAACCAGAAGGGGATGGTGTACTTCAAAACTTTCCTTTGTCTTCCTGCCCGAAACTTCCTTTTCCTCACTCCCTTGCTAATGAAATCTCTTTGCATGCTGGTCGTTGAACACTGTCCTCTTTAGGCAGTGTCTGACAACTCTGCCTAGGCACAATAACATTCTCCTACAAAGTCTTTTTGCAAGGACAGGATGGAGCATCTTTCAAGCCTTAAGTTCTGGAACTGCAGGGTTTTGCATATCAGCCATAAATTCTGGCACAAAAATGAAGGACATGATCCCAAACCTAACGTGTGGTAGACCACATAGGACAGGCTGTGGAGCTTCTTAGCCAAAGCTAGGGCCAGGAGAAACACTGTCATCCATGTTAGGCCTCAGTCCTTAGCTCTCTTTAGGAGCACTTACAGAGGGTCTCTCGGACTTGCCAACTACCTGGTCACATCCAGCTCAGGCACCCTGACTTCCCTTGGGTGGCATGACCGCTAAAAACCTCTTATGAGTGCTGATGTCTCTCAGGATGCAGACAGGCCTATCCTCCTCGGTCTGACCACTTGCAAGAGGGCTGCTCTGTACTGCTTTACTATCTCTGCTGCTAAGAGGCCTCACTTTCATCGAAGGTACACCAAGAAGTCTGCTACTCTTTGAAGACAGGTCTTGAGTGGAGACTGACCCCTGCGATGACACGACACCAATCACAGAAGACAGCCCACTTTCCCAGGTATACGCTGGCAGAAGATGGTCTTAGTGGGTCCGCAGAAGATGGTCTTAGTGGGTCCAATATCTCTAACATAGTTCCCTAGGAAAAGTTTCTCTTACACAGTTGCTGGATATCCTCCGTGTAGGCAGAGGATGTTTGCTGCCCTGTAGTACCTCCAAACATATTTCTGGGAGCTCTCTTGGAACGTCTATTAGCAAAGACAGGAGGTCAGTGTACCATTCTGCTTGCGGCAGACCCTGCAACGTGAATAGTGTTTATATTACCTTCAACTGGCTGAATATAAGGGAGGACATACATGTCCATATTGTCCCATGGATGCTGGAAGGTGTCTTGCATCACTGCCCTTGGGTCTGGCACTGGGGAGCATGAGCAAACAAGTCTATCAATGTCCTGTCCTACAGTACAAACAGTCTGCCCACCACCTCCTGACGTAGAGACCAATCCATCCCCACTATCTGGTCCTAACTGCTACCACTTTCCTTTTATCTGGTCCTAACTGCTACCACTTTCCTTTTCACTAAGATGTACCTGGCTGCTATGTCCACCCCAACTTCCTCTGACCATTCATACATCCTAACTGCTAATTAATGAGCTCAACTTGGGGGAGATCTTCCCACTTTGCTAGTTTCTGTAGGCCACACAGTGGTGTTTGTTGCTTATCATACCACCAAGTGGCCCTGCAGTTGTCCCTGGAAGTATTGAAGTGCCCCCATTTACAGGAGGTTTATGTGGTTCCTCTCCCCAGTCTCCCCGGTCACGGAAACACACACTGCTCAGGTATGCTCCTCCCTCTTCAGGAGGTGTCGGAGAATACCAATATCTCAGGGGGCAGCTTACTTAAGGGCACTCTCTGTTGGAGGTTGCCTGTGTCCAACCACCGCAACAGATCCTTTCTCATTTTCTCTTTCAGACCTTTTAGTTTGTTTGGCAACTCCTCTGTTAGTACCCAATATGTCTTCAGCTGCCACTGCAGGTAACAGAGGTGGGACTTTCCTCTGGACACTAGCTTCTGGATCTGCCCCTCATGCCAGCTCTGTTCCTTCCTCTGGGAAGGCCGAGAAGAACAAAATACCTAGCTTCCACAGCCACTTGGTTTGGGCGACGGCAACACTTGTGACAGCTCTCAATACCTTAGCTTGGGGGGAGGGTATCTAAAGGTTGGTTTCCCAGTCTTGACTGCGCCACTGGCCTTGGTGCAGTGGCCCTGCCACCTTGCCCTCCCTTTGCTGAAGCTGCCAGTAAGAACAAGTCTCTGGGATCTTCTTTCCAGATCTCAGTGGCCTTCTGTACTTCTCTGAGTGGGAAGTAGAAAGGGATTCTGTGATTGGGCTATACCTGAGGTTTAACCAACTCTCCTGGGAGACTTGCCGAGAGATCGCCATCAGCTCTAAATTGTTCATCTTTGCATGGGTAAATCTCATCCCCTGCTGCTTGAGCCTCTCCAGGGGGCAGTGTTGGGCCCAACCTGCAGAAGGTAGGGTCCAGGGAATGATGTGCTGTGTGTATGTCTTTGGAGAGTTAATGCTTTCCATGTCTCGATGTGGGAGGGTAGCAACTTCTTCAATCAGCTCATTGCCAGTGAGCCCTATGGACCAATGATCAGTTCGTTACCCTTGGCCAAAATGCCCTGCAACTGGCAGAGCCAGGGTAGCCTCACCTCCACAGTAGCATCTGCCAATTGCTCCAGGCATGTGAACAATGGGGGCACTGAAAAGGAAAGGGATGCTGCTTTGTTGAAGCTGTATAACCAGATCAGGGCTAAGATCTCCTGGAAGCCTTCTCCTCCTCAGGACTTGTCATTTCCCCTTAAGCCAACTCCTGTTGGCTATCTAGATCAGAGGGCCCGTTACATGGCTCCGCTCCCTCTCTGACTGCTGGAAAATAGTATGTCGCTCTGCTGGTCTCCAGTCCTAGTACACCTTCCGTGACTCTAGGCCCACCATAACTCTGCGCCTATTTTTCCCACTCCTAGTTGTTCATGTGGGAGGACCAGAGTAGGTGCCTATTGGAGGCAAAAAGGAGAGGACCTGACAGAGGAGGCCCTCTGCTCTAAAAGGTGTCATAGCCGAGTTGTTCCTGGGAGTCCCTCCTCCAGTATGGAAAACTCCTACTCCTACTGTTTCCACTCCATTGTCTTGAGGAAGTTCTACCTCTCCTCCTCCTGTGACACCGCATTGAATAATTCCTCCTCGTGGCTCTTCTTGGGCTTCCTTCTCCTAGATGCCAACCCTCTGCAACAATCCTTTCCTAATGATACTGCTGCCTTCAGAGGGAGAACCGTTGACAGCAAGGATGAGAAGGAAGGCTGACTTGCTGAGCTCCTCCGTTGCAAGGGGCAGCACTCATCTCTAATCTGCTCCATCACTGAGCTGGCTTCCACCCTTAGATAACTGGAAGAGGTGGAGGCTGGGGTGCTAACTGGGGATCATGTCCTCCTCTTAGCCCTGGGGTGATCTGCACCTTGGTCCTTGTTTACTACTGTGGTGGAAGAAAGGGGTTTGAAGGTTGGAATCATGAATTCCCCCTTCATTGCCTGCCTGAGTGAGGAGGGAGGTGAGGAATCTGCTGGCGCTCACATGGTCCGCCATGTTGGTCTCTGGCACCTTCTTCAGCCACTCCAACACCTGAGATGCCTTAGATGTCCCTCTTGGAAAGTGCTAACAAAAGTTTCCTCCCCATTGCTGGATGTACTGATGGAGGAGCAAGAGAAAGGAAGGGGGGAGAGAAGGGGTGCTCAAAGTTGGTTCCCTTGACAACTTATCCTGTTTCCTCTGTTTTTGTAGAGAGTCTGCCATGGGGTATGCCACCCCTCACACTCAACACACATGCAGTCTGTCACACACATTCATTTTCCCTACAGGAAATACATACTGAATGTGGATCCACTGCACAAGGCACTCATTGCAGACCTTGTCCTTGCTTGTGCACCACTGCAGCTTGGACTTTATTTCCATGATGGCCATCACAAAGAACAAGGGGGTTAACACATGTCACACTCGTGGCGTAGGAAAATTCACCAATTTACCAAAGAAAAGCCCCTGCAAAAGTACTTGTGGAAGCACACGACCACAAATAATTACACACAACCAAGCTAAGGCCAACAGAGACTCACAACTGGGGATAAAGCACAAAGGAATCACACACACAATGCTGGTACACTGTGTATCACTGGCTCAATATGGATAACCAAATGCAATTGCTGCTGGAAACACAATGGCTGGGGTAGGCTGTGAGAGATCAGGGCAGCATGCCCAAGCCTACCTGCAATATTCTTTACTTTGTCAGTCAGTACACAGCCAACATGCACAATGCTCCTTGTATACTCCATTTATGAAAAGTGAGGTTTGTATCTCGTAGGAACAACCAAAAACTCAATTAAAATTTGGTACCAATACTGTACAATTTTTTCATTTATTCCTGTGTATGTATGAACTAGCTGTAAAGTTCTACCCCTCTAATAAACAATACATTATTAACCGACTTGATGTGATCTTATTCTGCAACACAGGTACTCACAATTATCTTTTACAAAATACAGTGTCTTTATGAAAAAATTCTTGCATAAATGGGGTTATTCAACAATCCAGACATATAGTTTGTTCAAAAAATATGTTGATAAAAATCCTTACCTTCTGTGTCCGATACTGGTCTTGGTTTCTTCTTCTGCTTTGGCATGCTGCTTGCAGTTGCTGCTTGTTTTGATTTGGCAACCTTCAACTTTTGCTCTAAGTCTTTTAGTCTCTGAGCAGATTGTTGGTAAGACATTTTTCTCTGCTTTCTGACTCCCTTTCTTGCTGATGTTTCATTTGCAAGCCTCAATGCAGCACTGGTAATTTTTCCTTGAATTTCATACTCTAGTTCAAGAGCTGCCACAGTCTCCTCCTAAACATAAAAAAAAGAGACAAGTTTGATAATAACAAAGCAGTGTTCAATCCAAATACAGCAAACTTGAGATAAAGAACTGGGTGATAAGAGTATACTGATCTTCATTAGGGAATAAAATAAATCTCCCCTTGGAAGGATGCACAGCATTTCATTAGTTTTGTACGAAAATTATGACCATTTCCCTCAGCAAAATGTCTGTCTGAATATGCTGAAAGATCCTCTTGGTAAATGAATCCATTATTATGTTGCAAAAAGCCTAGTAAGAAGTCTTGCAGTTGTTTAAGATCTTTCTATATGTTTTTTGTTTACAGGTTATGCATCTGATGATTATCTGTTCTTTATTATCGTTTGCACTTGAGTTCTCCTGTGTGTGTGTGGTGGGGGGGGGGGAAAGATGGCTAGGCACCATGGGAGGGGAGGGGCAGTAAGGCTTTGTAGAGGAACTTACTCAGAGTAAGGGTTGTTTTGTTTTTGGTGGAGTAGGGAAGTAGTTTCCCTAGCTGGGAGGGGGTGGGAATGCAGTGTGGGATGGGATGAAAGGGGTAGGCAGGCATCTGACTTTGCTAGAGCTTTTTTTTATTTATGTTTTTACTTTTATGCTTTTTCCACATTTTATTACAGGATATACACTGAGAGAGAGAGAGAGAGACCAACATTGGTACTGTACTGCCTTATGTTGAAGTCTATAACATACACACACTACTTTTTTCAGTTTTTATTTTATGCTTTTCTCATTTATATTTTTACTGTATTTTCTGACTTTTTATTTTTACAACCCAAAAGATAAATGCAATTGTGTGCATAGGGTACATATGTATGCACACACCCTTTGGCTTTGGTTGATAGTATCAAGACAAGTCGTGAATGGCACACCATGTTGCCAACATCTACAAATTCACATTTTAAATATTTTTAAGAGATGAAATATCAACAGTGATAAAACATTCTCTTGTGTACTGCTATGATATGTGTGATAATTATACTTCCGAGTCAACTAAACATAATGAAATGCTGTACAGTAAATCAGGCAAAGCAAGGAAAAAAAATGGCAACACATGATACTGCGCTAAGAAACACACACTTTAACGGTGACGTCAACAAGATAATGTCACATGTAGATATAAACACACACACAGGCATACCGGTAAGGCTTCTGTGGTATTATGAGGTGAAATGAAAAATCATTAATTCAATAAAACAGAAAATGATCAACTACTTTTTGGTAGTGTTCTAAAAATCATTAATTCAATAAAACAGAAAATGATCAACTACTTTTTGGTAGTGTTCTTAAAATGAATTTTCTTTGGACAGTCATCACTGAGAAATGCCCATGTGTAATAAAGATGTAGATGCAGGGTGTTTTACACAAACCCAGTTTCCATGATAGGGCAAAATGAGTGAAACAAATGAAATATGCTGTACATATATACTTTTGTATCATACAATCTCACATATCATCCCCTAAACATTTCATCTTATATCTTGTGCATCATGTGAGTTGCATTTTCAATACCCCACAGATAACATTAGGCTAACCTGTTGTCTTCATTAATCCCATCTTCTTGTTAAATAAATGAAAGTAAAAGATAAAAATTGTCTTTCTTACAGGGTAAATTTAATTCTTGGTAGATCATAGGCCATGCTTGAAGGGCAAATTTCATTTTTGGTAGATTGTACTAGGCTAGGCTTTCATGCAAGATTACCAAGCTTATGGCTTATTTAACAATTTATAACTATGTACTAGGCTAGGCTTTCATACAAGATTACCAAGCTCGTGGCTTATTTAACAATTTATAACCATCTCATATGATTAGCAGCCACTTACTATATTGCACGATGACATCTTACCAAAGAAGTGACAGCATCAAGTGTGACAAACAAATAAATTGGAAAACAGCTGTTTTGCAATTTTGAAGGGTTGTATGTATACCTGTTTTGTATTCATGTAAAAATATAAAAATAATTCCAGTAATAATCTGTTCCTTATAGCAACTAAAAAATGATTCTCCTAATTATTTTGGTAAATGTAAACATTAGCCTATCCTACTTAAATGCCCATGGCAGGTGGTCAGTTTTTTTTTATATTATGATGATGATATAACATGATAATATAAATGGATTTAGTGTGTAAGATATCAGTTTCATTACCATTACTTTTATCTTGAATACAACTGTAATAGCCTATTTGACTTATGCAAATGGATACTGTAACTGTAAAACCCAGCCTAGGCCAATAGTTCACACAAACACATTTTGTATATTGTGTATGATAATTAAGTATATTGTAACAATTGATAAGAAAGTTGCTGTATAAAAATACATTAATGATGATAAAACCAAGGTAGGCTGTGGGTTAACACAGGTATGCTAGCTACCTACTGAATTGTGCATCATTTACGAAATCGAGAGAAAAAGAAGGGGTTGCATTTTTTCAAAGTGTATATTTATGCAGTATATTTTGTAACAAATATGGGGGGAAAAAGGTAGATAATTGCCTTTCACATTAAGTTTTCAGTTTCAAGTGTGATGGTTGTTGTTTATAAGCATACTATATTTAGTGTTGACAGTTATGTAGTAATGACAAGGTAAGGTGAGGAAGGGTATGGAGTTGCCCTTGGACATCCATAGATTTTTTAATTGTCCTTATCCAGATTTCACCCTTATCTGACAGGGCCTTGGCTCTATTAACTTGGATAATCAAGAGATTTACTGTTTAATAAAGTTCTTCTACATAATACTATTTACTGTATTATTCACAAGCTGGAACACAACATCTACACATGACCTCAAGCTATTAACAAGTAAATGTACCCAGGTCAACGATAATTAACAGAAACGTTGAATGAGGATATGGATTTAATTTAATAATTGAAAACCAGCCATATAAAAAGCAGAAATATAAGAGGGAAATTCTTCTAAATTATACTACAAGTTGTTAAGGTTTGTGTTAACGGTTATCAATTTGCGTAAGATACCTTAACATTTTCCTTTAATTTTTTTTTTTAGTCGTCAGTGCAAGATAAAGGTAAGCGACAATGAGTATTGGAGGATTGATTAGCTTCCCATAAGCCTTTTGTGTATGTATATGTGTAAGTTTTCTGCATAAGATCATTAGTTATTATATGGTGAGTGAGTCAATTAAGGCTGTCTTGTTTCTCTTTTGAGGAAAATGGCTCATTGTTGGGAGAAAATGTAAATCCTGATTAATTACTTGTTAAATTTGTACTACACAGAAAATATCAACAATTTCAAGGTGTACTTTTTTTTTTGTTTTTTTTTTTTTTACTAATATTTACTAATATTATTTCAAATTAATCTACTTATGTGAGAAAAGTGTGAATAGCCTACCTGCTTATTAATAATCTTGTTAATGAGGTTTTCACTTAGCGTGAATGATGTTCCAACTCTTTTCCGAACTGTGGGTGGTGGCTGACCAGGAGTAGTAGGATATTCAGGCGGTAGTTCACCTGTTAATTCACCTTCACGTAAACATAATAGCCTCAGTTCTTCTGTCTTTTCTTTTATTTTCTCTTGAAGAGCATCCCGCCTCTGCATGAGAGCACTATGCATCTCCATTCTGGCCTGATGTAAGCTTTCAGTACTTGCACTGTCTTCTGCAAAATTAAGACAAAATCAGATTACTATTTAATAGAACTTTTTTCTACCTTGTTTCGTGAAATCTTTTACTCTGCCTCTTCTTGCCTCTTAAATTCTTTTATACGTTTGTTTTGTTTGGTAAAAAGGTTTAGTTTTCTCTTCTTACAGTGGCTATACTAGATTTGGCCTGCTTTCCTATCTAGGTCTCTCACAGCATCTTCCAACTAACAGCTACTTCTAATATCTTGAACAATAACGTTACACATGACCAAATCCTTCAACAAAGTAGAATCTTTCCATACTAAAGGTTTATCAGAATATAACTTTTTGTTAGAAAGTAGAATGCTTGTAACTAAATTAGCTAAATTATCTTCTTCAAGATGTGATCCGTATCTGCAGATCTTGTATCTAATATGCATAACTGTAAATGAATGTCTTGACAACTGTATAGCTTTCCTTATGAATTAACAGTACCAAGGGCAAGCTAACTTAGTCAGGCTTTTATTGCCAGTAATCATAAAACAATCATGGAAAATTTGTAATTAAACAAAAATTTTGCACCTCAATTTTTCAAAAAAGTTTAACATCTTGTATGTGAAAACAGTATGCCAACCATTCTTCTTTTTAATATACAGTACATGCTAACAAAAACACTGTTAAAGTGGATGGCAAACAATGGAAATAACTATCTGCAGACTATCCTTGGATTAAATCCATTCTTACCAGCTAGAGAATTATTGACTAGTGACGAGTGGGATCCTGATCTTGACAAGTTTGATGATGATGAATGAGTTGATAAAGATACACAACTACGTGACAGTTCCACTGCTAGTTCGGGTAACTGCACTCCACTCACATCGTTCTGAAACAAAATCAAGTTCAATTAACCAGTATCCAAGTGATGTAACAAATTCCTAAACTATAATGCTACTGTACTACTGTTGAAACATTGCAACTCTAAAAGTGAACATAATACAGAAACAAATGCAAGCCATCAACATTTCCTTCATTATAAACAAATGTTACAGATGCTAAACTTCATGCTGTTTTAAGCTTCTGTACCCTAGATGTTTTGCGGTCGAGGTAGAATTGATGCTGTGCGATCGCCATGGACCAAATTGCTTTGCAGAGCGCTTGAGTCTCTGCGAACCACACATAAACACTAACGTTGCCAGGACCAAATGTTCTTCTTGATACCGATACTCTGAAATAGGAAGGTAACATGAAATCAAGGAGAAATCAAGTTTTGTTGTAAAACAAATGCATTATCAACAATTCTCTAGAATAACAATGCAGACTTTTTTTGAAGCAATAAGGCAACAATATATAAAACGAGATCAGTAGCAAAATCTTAGAGCTTAAAAATTCTGGACTGATCTTTTGCCTAAAATGATCTAGTTTTACGAGCATACTGCATGAGTAATTTACAATGAGAAATTTGTTTATGGGAAAAACACGTTAAAAGGTTTACGTTTTAGGTTATCTGGCATTGAAATACAACTCTCATACATAAGTACAATATTGAGAGGAGGATATCAGGAAATACACTCATATTAAAAAAAATTATTCCACTAAGTGTTACACTGTTATTCCCGTAAGTGTTACACTGTGCACTTCTATACAGACTTGTTCAAGGTGTCATCACAAAAATAAGTCAAATAAAAAATTTTAACTAATAATCTACTGCATTTATGACAATAACACACAAGTCCTTTGGTAGTGGACTACTGTTTATTTTATAACAGTATTAGCATTATTGTATGTTCGAATTCTAAAATGAAAATGAAGTAAGATTAAACATTTCTGTACTAATACTTTTTCAAATAATGCATATAAAATAACTGAAAAATTACCCTTTCGGCCCACAAACTTAAAAATACATACATCATAGATGTGGATTAATTTTCTTCATATTTATATATTAATAAAATTTACAGCATATATATATTTTAATAAACCTAAAGTGCATCAGTTCAAATTAAGATAGGAAACATTATTCCTTTAATATTTTAATTACCAAATATTAGCTTGTGATTTTCTTGCAGTTGCCATAATTCTTATGACTAGATCACTGTCACCGTGTTGATAACATAACAAGAAATGAATATTATGAACCCAACATTTAGCATTCAATCACAACACAGTAATGTACCAGAAAAAAACCATAAATTATATCACACAAAGTATCCATCTAAGTGTTAAAGCCAAAGTTGCATAGCCAGCCAGTTTATTTAATTTCTTACAATACTTACTGTGTTGTGGCCTCTGTAATGGCAGCTAGCAAATCATCGTGGTGATCTCTGGAGTCTTCGATGGCATCCTCGTAGAGATTAAAGGAGCTCAAGGTGTGCACCACTCTACTTGGACAAGACAAACATCATCATGCATTATCAAAACACACCATGCTATTTTGAAAACACATAAAAAATAAATATTTTTCTTTCAGTCGTCACTGCTTGTCCCCAAGATCAAGACCACATAGCTTCACTGGGGAACAAGAGTGCAACCAGCATTCCTGATTAAGTAAGTATTTTTCTTACGACTTCAAAGAAGCAATAGTCTTATTTTGTTAACACTGCTTTTTTTGGAATAGGGGCATGACAACAACGAATAAATGTCGACTAATATTTTTATAGGACACCATAAAATTTTTCCTTAAGAATTTTAAATTATTAATTTAACTAAACCACTACAATACTATTTATTGTGACACTCAAGTTTCTATATTAAAAACGAATATAATCTAGTGTATTTCATACTTGTTACTGAACAGTATACACAATTAGCAAAGACTTTATTGAATATAATTCTATAAATTGATATTATGAACTAATTATTAACCAATTTATATAAAAATAACCTTAAATTTATTTGTCTATGACTATTTGAAAATAAAATATATATTGTACAGTACTCTGGGGAAGGGGAACTGGTTATGTTAAGATAAGAAATGACGGCACATCATTTTAGAAGCTTGAAAGCACAGGCATGGAAGCAGAAGATGCCTTTGCTGCACAACAAACGGTTGAAAACTGCCAAAGTGTTAAGTCTTTTAAAGAGGCAGCCATAGTATATTATTAACTGGTTAAAATGTCTACAACTGTTAGGATATTTAAAGGGTTAATCATATTAGTTTTAAAATTTGATACTAATATCAATGATATAGTATTGGTAGTATCAACTAATACTTCCAACTCATCCCACTCCCTACATAGTAGGCAGTCAAGAGGTGCAACAGTATTAAGACCTAAGAATTGCGTTATTCTTACCTTTTTGGATCATGCACTTCAATTGAAAACTTCCTCTCTCTGAAATATAAATTCTCAAGTTGTTTCCAAAGAAAGACTCTCCGAGGTTTCCGTTTGTCCAGAAAATCGTACTGTGCAATGCCACGATGACTGAGACCCAAGAACCAAGGAAGATTTGACCTGTCCCTCACTTCGTAATAATGAACACCGTACGTTGGAAGTCGTTCGACCACGCTCATATACCTGGAGAGAAAAATCACAAACATCTCATAACAGTAATGCAATCACTAAAGCAAGACTGATGTACCTTTTGTTTAGCGCACAAAGGAATTAGTCATCAAAATGGTAATGATGTTATCTTAGTTTTATACAAGTAAAAATGTGTGAAACCACACATTTGTAAAATGTTCACTTGAAAATATTAACCGTAAAGTGTGTTCACAAAATAAAAAACCACCATGAACATAATACTGTCATCTGAAATACTGTTCATATACAGTACTGAACCAAATGGTCCTCATCTGATGAGATTCACAACTTGGTAATTAATTTCTAGAACAGAAAATATCCACTTAAATACACAGTCATCAGAAACATTCTTTCCTAGTCATCTTTATGTGCAGCATGCCTACATGTGTTCCTTTTGATTTTTAGGAGAAGCAAGACAAGATGTATTGTATCATTTTCATTAAACTTTTGAATAGTGTTCATATGTTATACCTTAAGTGTCTCATAGCAGTCAACCTTTGTGACGTATATAAGTACCCATATGCAAAAATTCAGGATTTTATATATTCATGCATACCATAATAAATATGACACACTGATAGACATACACACACGCGCGCTTGTGTATTTGTGATACAAGGTACTCACTTAACTGTACAGAAAATGTTAAATGTTACGTAACGTTAGTATTTATACAGAAATAATATTCTCTAACAAATTCACAGGATGTAAACAAGACCGACAAACCAATTTTCAGAGAAAACCCAAAACTAATACTACCAGTTAATCCCACAAGCTCTGCCAAAAATCTTATGTGCTTTTTGTTGATCTAAGCTGTGAATCAAGAGCCTGACAGGTAGCCAGCTGTAGTGGAGATGATATATATATATATATATATATATATATATATATATATATATATATATATATATATATATATATATATATATATATATATATATATATATATATATATATATATATATATATATATATATAAATAAATATATAAATATATAAATAAATAAATAAATATATATATATATATATATATATATATATATATATATATATATATATATATATATATATATATATATATATATATATATATATATATATATATATATATATGTATATATATGTATATATACGTATAATATAAATGTGTGTATAATTATATATATATATATATATATATATATATATATATATATATATATATATATATATATATATGTATGTGTGTGTGTGTATATATATATGTATATATATATATATATATATATATATATATATATATATATATATATATATATATATATATATATATATATATATATATCCACTACAGCTGGCTACCTATCAGGCTCTTGATTCACAACTTAGATCAACAAAAGCACATAAGATTTTTGGCGGAGCTTGTGGGATTAACCGGTAGTAGTAGTTTTGGGTTTTCTCTGAAAATTGGTTTGTCAGGGTCTTGTTTACATCCTGTGAATTTGTTAGTCAGAGAATATTATTTCTGTATAAATACTTATGCACGTAACGTTTAACATTTTCTGTACAGTTAAGTGAGTACCTTGTATCACGAATACACAAGTGTGTGTGTGTGTGTGTGTGTATCGATCAGTGTCATATATATATATATATATATAGAGAGAGAGAGAGAGAGAGAGAGAGAGAGAGAGAGAGAGAGAGAGAGAGAGAGAGAGAGAGAGATGAAAATCGCACCAGGTGCCAATCCCCTTAAGGGAAAAAGATGAAAGATATTCAGTGGGAAAAATAACAGAATATATATAACATAATAGATATGACAAATGACAGCTTTAAATATACACCAGTACTGTGGTAACCCATTTGCAAAGTGAATCATTTATCAGGAGGGACTTTAGTGACTTTAGTAGGAAAGAACTTAATAAGGCCATTCAAGATGCAAGTCTTGAGTAACAAGGACCATTAACGTTACAACGAGAGAGAGAGAGAGAGAGAGAGAGAGAGAGAGAGAGAGAGAGAGAGAGAGAGAGAGAGAGAGAGAGAGAGAGAGATAACTCACTGTAAAATGGCATGGCCTCTAGTTTGTCCCAAAAGCTGTCGGTGTTCCTCTGCTACCCGCTCTTCGCTGTAAAGAAACAGAAAAGATTAATTACAGAGAATAACCTACCATAAAATAGAACCTGATTTCGTAATTAGCCATCTCAATAAGAATGATTACAATAAATAAAACCCCATACACTTCGCATTACAACTTAATAGTATTTATATTAATTCTCTTTTTAAGGGAAAAATTACTATAAAAGAAACGCCAAGGGACAGAGTGACTAGATTTTACCATTATTTTCTGCGTATACTTATGTTTCAGTCCCTCCGCATTTTTAATAAGCTAGTTATAAACACTTCATAAAACCATAAATTACGTAATCATAAGCATGACAATACGATACACGTCAGAGCTGCATACTATTACTATCATACAAGAACCCGATCCCCCAAAGGGCAATTCGTTCTTCTGTTGGTATAATGAGAAAAAGGTTTGGGGCGACTGGATGTGGCGCAGCTGCACGGGACCACTAGACAGGTACTAATGAGGCCTTTTACCTGGTGGAGGTAGAGGTACTCGGTCCTCGCAAAACACAATCAAAACCTAAATGACCCACACACATCATATATGACTTTAACAATATAACACCACCTCTACAATCACAACAGAAAACCATAAAACCTCCAAGAGGAGAGGTTATAACTCTTAACTTTAGGCAGCATCACCAAGCTTTACAGTACAATATAGGTGAGAATTGATTTGTATAAAGGAGCAGTCATAAAAATAAATTAACTCAATTCCCCTTGGTTCAATAAAAAAAGGATAAATGTCACTGTGTGAATCACCAAGAATTCCCTCCATGCAGTGTTATAAAAACTTTATTCTCAATCATGTATTCAAGGACGAAGACATAGATTATCTACATATACAAACTGAATCTGAACTTTGCTCAAAAAAATAAAACGAATACGACAGTTAAGAATTATCTACCATACTAATAATAATAATACATTAATCATTCAATACATGCTTTCCTTTTACGAATAAGTTCATAATGACAATAAAAAACGAAGATTATTTAGTTGCATGAGAAAATCAATTTATGTTTATTACCTATTTTAATACCTTTTGGGATTCCCACAACACTCGACCATCTTAAGAGTTCTTTCCCCACAGGCTAACATAATTTAAATGATTCATGAAAACAGTTCTCGAGTTACCGATTTTTATGATAAAATTTTACGGTATTAAGTACCTTAGGGAAAAAATCCTGTACGGTTGTAGAATAATGGCGTTCCCTCTCTGGAAACCGCAAAAAGACGGCCAGAGATAAATGATGATTGTTTGTAAACTGAGAAGGTTGGAAATTGAATTAATGTCAATCTAAAATGTTGGATAAATGACTATTTCTTCATTTTGCCATCGATTTCTTATGAAGTTATCCTTCCGACGGCGATCGTTTTGTCAAGTACTTACATAGATACATTAAAGCCGCTAGGCAAAGTTTAGAAGAGGTAAATTTTACATAATTTCCTTGGAAGTGTATAAAGCTTGGCCCTTTCTCTCTTCCTTCTTGTGAATAATCATACCAGACCGCTAAATGGGGCATTTACAAATACGAAATGGATTAAAAGAACACAAAAGAAACTTAGTCCTAAGACATACACTGGAGTTATGGAAACGAAGCCAATTAAAGGATATGCGAATATGGGCTTTGATGTAACGTTTGGTGTACTAGGTTATCAAACATACGACAGCGAGCAAGGTACCAGTGACATTACGCTGAAAACAGAGTAAACAAAAAAATGAATGAAATATTAAGAAAAATTAATAGTTTTTTTTAAGGTAAAGCTTCAACTTTACGAGCTCTTTAGTTATCGGCGCTGCAGTATTATCACTAATTTTTTGGTTTGCTACCATTTTACATGTGATACATTTTTAAATCTCTCAAACTGAATGTCAAATGTAAAGTATGGTTAGTTTACATAGTTGTAAGATATGAAGAAAATATTCCAGTGCAGGGTACAATACAGGGTCCTTGCTATGACTTACCAGATTCGGTCATTTATCAAACAGCTAGACCCCAAAGCATCTGTTAAACTAAGGTGCTACTGTATTATCATCAAGTAACGCACTCTGCTGAATACAGATGCCCGGAGTCATGATAACAGTAAAAGTATAAAAGCTGGAGCGAGTTTGTTAGTAAATTATGTTCATATTGCAGTTCTTTGCAAGTATAACCACAATTACTGGTAGATATTCATGTTATGCAATTTTATACAGAAAACGCCAACATCCTTTCGAATACGTTCAGTATTTAAAAGCACTATGCCCTAAATGTATTCCGAATTATTCATACCTACCATCAGGACTTCATGATTTATATTATGTATTTGCATATTATTAAGGCTCACCCGGGTATGCCATGCCCATTCCAGCGTATTAAAAAACCTGAAAGAAGTCTTCCCTTTAATCTCCTAAAAGTTTGTCGGCTACCACTTTCAACAGCGCACGAGATCGCAAAATTCAATGTCTTTTCTATTTTCCTAACCATCTTTTGTGCGCTAATTAAGCCTTATCCCATTACAATGGTACGCTCTAATCTTTCATCTACTTTTGACAACAAACTTTCAATGCCCTTTCCCAAAACATTCAACGGACGAAAAAAAGATATGTTTACGGCTTACAAAAGGCAGGTCAGCCAGAAACCTAAAAAAAAATCTGCAAACCCTAACGCCTGAAAACCCTTCGCTGGTTAAGAATTTGGGATGCTGGCCATTTCTTCTGCTCCTCCTCCTCCTCCTCCTATCTTATTTTCTCATTTTAAGGCTTACGGCTTGACCATTCGTAAGGATCTGATTACATAAAGACACCGACTCAAACGAGCACTCGCATTCAAGGCTATCTCAAAATCTACTCCAGGGGGTAGGTAATGGAGTCCGAAGGACGAATTTCAAGGCTGAAAACAGATGCCTATTGCATAGCCACAGGATATCAAAGGAATAAAGAAAATCTTGGAAGCTTCAACTTTTTTGAAAAATTCCCACTAAACATTTCCCAACTGCCTCACACTAAAGTTAGAACACCCTTCCTTGCCATCAAAGGAAGCAAGAGCAGCGCCAACAACAGTCAACATGAAAACATCGGAGAACTAAAAACCATCCAAATAACCATATCTTTTCCCACGGGGGCCTTAACGTGACCCAGCCTTCTGGAAACCAACAACTAAAATATAATACATATACAAAAATGGTCTAGCCGTCTCTCACACATAAAAGTATTTCATCTTTTCCTCCACATGAAAAGATCTTGGAAACTAGAAAGGAAAGAAAAAAAGGGGAGAGAGACTAACACCAGAAATGCCGAGTCTAACTTTATTCCTAACCATAACGAAGAGCAGTGGGTGTTAAAAGGACTTACCCCTCTCAAAAGGAAGGCAAATAAACCTAAATAAATAATATTAAATAAGGAAAAAACATAAATGTCTGATTACGTTTTCCTCCCCAAAGCCCCCACAACTACCTCCTACAGCCCTCCCCCTCCCATATCCCTCTTCCTGTACTTTCCCTCCCGTGCGCCTCGTAAAATGATATGAATAGCAAAAGGTTTAGCCCGATAGGCTGGACCAGTCGGATGCTTGTTAAAATCGGTGAGGGCAAACGTTGCATAATCCACGACAAAGGACCCTGTCGCTTGCGGGGACAATATGAGGGGAATCGATGTCTCACAATAAGCCAAAACATTCCACGCTTATAAAACCGGCTTTTGAAAAAAGAAACCAACCCCCTTCCCCATCCCCCTTGGGAAAAGAAGAGAACGAGAAGAAAAAAATAATGATATTCAGGAATACTAAAGAACGTGTACATTAAAGACTGGCTGAGGTTCGGAGTCACCCCACCATATCTGGAGGTGAAATGACTGCCGTTGTACTCTTTCATAAAACGGCAAAGTCAGTGATTACTCTATCGAAAGGCTTGGGACTGGTACTTGCTTGCGGATGCTGGCTAAGACACAAATTATATCTGTTCAGTGATTTGATGTGCGGGATTTTTATCATTAATATATCCACGAGATAAAATCCTTTGAGTGTACAACACACACAGCTTGAAAAGCAAAACACCTATTTGGCATACTTTCTGTACTTTTAAGAACAACAGTCATTCTACAACGAAAAGAGCTGCTATTGGTAACTACAGACGAATAACAATCATCTCTGCATGCGGATTAAGTCAACTTACCAATATTGTAAAGACGGATGATCACGTATTACGCTAGTCGGTAACACGTGGCACTTCCTTAGTTGCGAATGTGTCGAAGATTCGCTGGAAAAAAAAAATGCAGTGCATAACAGAATGATGATTTGATTATATATATATATATATATATATATATATATATATATATATATATATATATATATATATATATATATATATATATATATATATATATACACATACACAAAAGCTTTACACTGTCACTAAAATTAGAATTATAAGTAAACTACGGAAGAAATGTGAATAAAGGATGGTATGGTAATTAACAAGACAAAGACAAAATTGGAAATAATTTCCATTATGCTAATGATCTGTAACATATCACAAGCAGAAAGACGGAAAATAACTTACTCAGCGAAGTCTCCATACGTTGCCTGTATGGCGAGGGCCGCTAATTTAAATGCAGTGTCGCTATCTAATTCCAGCTGACCCTGCAAATAAGAAAGGAACAAACATCAAAGTCAGTTGCAGAGCTCTACGTCTACAAATAATGAAGGATTAAACTTCCATATTTTTTACTTAGCGATGTGCACTGATGTCATTGAGTCATGTGTTTAATTCTTCCCATTATTACTTAATCATTAGATGTTGGTTCGTAATCATTGATTCGATCAAGCTCAATCGCTCACCCAGTTAACGGATGGTAAAATTGAACAAAACTAAGGGTCTAGGATATGAATTATGCATTAATACAAGGACCACGAGTATATTCACAGAAAGCCCAAACGTTTATTCAAGAAACGAAGATTCAGGAAAATGTTGGAAAGAAAAGATGTATAACAGGTTCTTCAAATACGATCAATCATTGTTTGATATTAATTATGATAATCATGAGCAAATTACCCTTCCAGCACATCATTTCTTGTATCACGAAAAACGTAAAACCTTTAAGATGCCAAAGACTAGAGAAAGAGAAGCCGCCTCACAACTAGTTATAATTCAGTCTCAAACACATTACGGTATATATAAATATTGATGTGTGCAAGTAGAAGAGAACATCTGCGGTTCTCAAATCAGTTTTTTTTTAACATCTTCATTCCTGTAGACTGAAAATAACAATGTTAAGGTAGCAAATCTCATCTCAGTTGATGTTACATACATGGTACACACAAAGTAAACAGTCTGCGGCAGCAAGTTGGTATCTGCCGTCTTGCTTAAAAAACTAAACTTCTAGAATCCTTACTTCTTTGGGTTCCTAATTGGATCTGGAAGTCGAGTTGCAACTAACACAAATGGCTAAACTTTATGAGCTAACCTCTGGGCTTTACCCTTAAAACAAAACAAATCAGTGGAAGTGGCTCAAAACGAAATGGCTACCATATTCATCCAACACCGGGTCAATAAAATCACATATACACGTAGAAAAGGTTAATTTTTGAACAGCTTTGTTGACCATATAATATATAGAAAATATTAAAAAGACACAGAATGAAGTAACTGAGACACCAACATCATACCATTATAATTCACCTTTTTTAAATCTGGCCCTGAAACCCGGTTTCTAAACTCATGGAAATCACTTGGAAATTTTATCAAGTATGTACTTTACTAAAAATGAAAAATATTCACGCAATATTACGATGTAAGTACACCCTCATTCTGACTGTTGAAAGTTGTGGACTAAGTAAAGCAGTGCAGTCCTCCTACTATGAATGGGATGACAACCATCTTAAATAACTTGAAAAGTCTTCTGCCCCCAACTGCTTAACTCTCCACCTTTATAACCAACCATGATTAGTCTTGTTCTGTTCAAAAAGCATATCATGTACACGTGAAAGATATTCATTTTCAACAATAAAACCTGAGTGTATTTGTGAAGCTGAATTTTCACGATACAAAAATCCCTAAAAAAAACTTTGGTGGAACATCTGATTGCAGAGTTTAAAAAAAAATCTAGTACTGTACTTCTGTTCAAAAAGCATATCACGTACACGTGAAAGACATTCATTTTCAACAATAAAACCTGAGTGTTTTTGTGAAGCTGAATTTTCACGATACAAAAATCCTTAAAAAAAACTTTGGTGGAACGTCTGACTATGCAAGACTTTAAAAAAATATCTAGTACTGTACTAACTAATAAGCTACACAAAGAAAAAGTGAAAGTAAATTCAATTTAACAAAATGCAGATAGAATGGATCGGACTATGGGGGTCCTCTCAAGTGTATAAATCTATATTCGCCCATGAAAGTAATTGTATTATCATTTACTCAAAATAATTTATCTGTAACTAACCCAAAAGACTTTACTGTTAGGACATAGCATATAGCATTCTTCCACTCTTGAGTGCAATCGTATTTTCCCAGAGTATACACGATGATCTTGACAAAACGCATCAAATGAGGATAAACGGATGTATTCTCTCTCTCTCTCTCTCTCTCTCTCTCTCTCTCTCTCTCTCTCTCTCTCTCTCTCTCTCTCTCCTTTAACGATTATAGATCATAGGTAACGCGAGAAAAGTTTCCTACGGGGGTTTCAGAGTCTGATGCACAACGTGATAATCCCAAGAATTCCCAGGGTAGACAAGTCCCATTTTCTCGGCTACGGTTTTGTATAATAGGTGTGAACGTCACTCAAGAGTGTAACGGGATCCTAAACATTTTTCACCTGTAAGAGCGTAGGGGAAGAGAAGAAAGCGAGGACTCCTGACTCATGAAGAGTGAAATTGGGATAGAAGTTGGTCACCCCCGAGAGTGGCACAGGACAAGACGATGATGGACCTCAACCTCCCGAAATTCCCACAGGTACCACGGCAGGTTAATCAACCATCAAGA
Source organism: Macrobrachium rosenbergii (assembly GCF_040412425.1). NCBI lineage: Eukaryota > Metazoa > Arthropoda > Malacostraca > Decapoda > Palaemonidae > Macrobrachium > Macrobrachium rosenbergii. The sequence goes on along the minus strand of NC_089783.1, from coordinate 26,064,067 downwards.
CATGTTACATACTCCTGCACACACATAATGAAACTCCTTTTAACTACAAACATGACAAGGGAATGACAGGTCCAAATGGACAGGGTACAGAAGGGATAAGGACAATTTTGATATTCTTCATACCTGAATGAGTATTTTTTTTTTAGAGGAAACTGCATTCTCTTTCCCTCGTGAACAAAAAGGAAGTTCCTCATTTTCTAAATAAGCGATCATCTCACTTTCACAATGATGATGATTAGTGATATTTTTTTATCTGCCTTCTCTTCTGGTCCTCACTTTCTCTTTTTACAATATTCAATACAAAATGAAAAATATAAAAGTTACAGAAGTTATACGGCAGACCACAATGATAAAAACACGGATTAAGTAGACATAAAACTTTATTCTAGATGTTCATCTTCGTGCTTTCCCAAATTCGCGATGCAAAACAAGGCTGTTTAAGGCAACCGTAAAAATTCTGTTCACCATAATTAGTGATTTTGAACTTGAGTAAACCATTGTTTGGATTTTACCAGTTTCCTCTGAAATTATATAAAAAAAAACTCAAAAGCTTAAAGTCTCCGTGCATAACAAGAGTCCAATGGTTTTAATTAAGGAAAATGTTTCAAAACTGAAAAGACGTGAAATAGGTGTGACGCTGGATAACTAACTCCCCACTACCACCATTATCATCGACAGCACACCAGCCACCACCTATTTCTGCAAACAAAACTCACTGTTTTATTTACGACTTCACCAGCCAGCAATATGTCAATGGATCATTTGGAATTCAAACTAATACTTCACTTAAGGATTTTCAACTTCTGTCTTATCTGTTCAGATATTCAAATGTAATTCAGTAAACCCCGACGAAATGAAACATAAACTAATATCGATTTATTTTGTTTAGGGAATATTCGCCCATCTAATTTCATCAAATCTTATAATCATGCGTAAACACGTCACATACACACTGTATACGAGTGTAATTTTAATAAGAACGAAAAATCTAGACTGCAGAAATTTGGTTAATGACTACTACAGATAAACCTATTTGTCTAACAAACGCGTTAACAAATAAACTACCACATTTGCCATTTACTACCACCTAGGGCTTCAACTGACCTTCCAGCTACGCAAAAGGTAACTGTATTCAGCAGTTTTCAATCATTATTATTACCTCCTAGTAGATTACCTTGCTGGTAAGATTATGAAGAGTTTGTGCTGATTTTTTGCGAAAATCTCACCAGTAATCGGCCACGTAACCGGCGAGAACAAATTAAAATGTGACATATGGGATACACTGCAACAAAAGTCTCGGAAATTTAACTTTGGCCCCAACTTTTGAACTGTATGAGATTTAGACTTAACATGTGGTATGTATTTTCCACTATTGAAGTCGATGTGCTCAGTAAGGTTAAGGTCATACTTACTGGTCAAAGGTCAAATAAATTTACCCTTCTGGACTATGCGAGACACAGACTCCATATTTGGTATGTATAATCCACTAATGAAGCATGAGGTCACGGTCATACAAAGGTCAAAGCTTAATTGGGAATTTAACGCTTTTTTATTACGAAAGTTACGCTTTATATTTGGTATGTACAATGAGGTCAAGGTAGAATTCATAACTGAGGTCAGAGGTCAAAGAGGAATTAACTTTAGCCGGAATTTTTCAATTATAAAAGATAGGGCATTTTACATGCAGCATGAATTTTTTTCTTATGCCCTAAGACAACGGACCTTTGAGGGGTGGATTACTCAGCCTTGGTGATGTGCAGTCCTTGAACACTTGTTTGATACTGCTATACCTATAACGTTTTTATTTCGTCGGTGGCAACGTCACTTTAACATGGTCATTTGCGAACAATGGAATCTGAATGAGGATTGTGATGCTCCTTCACTGAATGCCAAATGCAAGGAGATGGTTTGATTTCCTTAATCATTGAATTCGTTCCATGAAAAATAAATAGGAGGAAAAAACTTGCAGATAATTTTGGCGTTGGGGGACTATAGTGAATACAAGAACGAATCACTGGTGTTTCGCAGTAGTCATGAAATATATTTGTCCATCTCTTCTTGAACTGCGCAAAAAAAATTTACATTTTCAGAAAATCTTCAAAGATCATGGAAGATCTGACTATCCTCGGAAAATCATTTTAATCCTTTATTCTTTCGTGATTTGAATATCAATCGCCGGTTTGGTTATTCAACATTTGACATGCAATTAAACAGTGGCTTAAAAACTTGGTTTTAATAATTTTTTGTTCTATACCTTAAATTACTCAGTATGTATGCTTTATACAACTGTTCAGAATTTTGATAATCCTTAGATTTTCATATGCTACTGTATATCACCAGCCAAGCAGTACAACATTTGTAGCTATTATTAATTATATAAAAATCTTGCCTTTTCTTTTGTGAGGTTCCGTACCCACCGGTTTCATAGAAACTCTGTTGCACCTGTGACCAAGTTATGGAGTGGTCTTCCTAATCACGTACTTGAATCAGTGGAAGTAAAGTAGTTCGAACTGGGTGCAAAAGAGGTTTGTTGAGTAGGGTTCAAATGACCCATTTCATAGTTCATTGTTCAATCTTATTTTTATTTTTCATGTCCATTATGAAGTTTCTTATTTATTTCTGCTTTTTTTAAAATACCAATAACACTATTACTCAAGAATAATGACGATTTTCATTAAGACAGACAGTCCCCTCCTCTATACACACAATGCATAATCATCCGAAATGAAAATCGCCAAACAAGCAAAGGGAAGGCTGATGTACAAAGAGAGCCCAGAATCAAAACATCCTCTTGTTTTCATTTACATTCCAAGGTTACTCCACTACGCATCTCAGCTGAAAAATTATGAATTCTATCTGCATGACTGTCCATAGTAAAATCTACTTTGCCGAATGTTTTTTCCGTGGTTGAAAGTCATATATGACCGGTCGAAGACAATTAAACCGTGACTTTATGAAAATTTCTAAGGAACGAAAATATAAAAAAGAACTTTTATTTACATAATCAAGTTGTACCAGAAGAGCAGCAAAATTGGTTTAAATAGTTTGCTATGTTACAAGAAGCAAATTTTCTTAACCAAAAGCGGTACCACAAGACCATGCCAAGCAGTAAAACAGCATACTTGTCATCAAAGTGCATTGTTATTTCTTGTGACAGCCAAATAATCGTAAAATTACATTACGTTCTGATTTCCGCTTCCTTCTTTTACAATTATTTTATTTAAAACGACACTGAATTAACTGATCAATACGATTATTCTTAAAGTATGTGCAAACAGAGCAATTACTCCAATTCGAGTAGATACAACAAAGAGAAAACTAATATATGTACGTTCGACAGAAAAACGAAAATACCATCAACTATCTCCTATACGAGCATGGTAGTCAATCTCAAGAAAATGACAGAAGAATTAGAGCTGTTCTAATTCATATCGGCAAGAGGAAAGCGTGGATTCCACAGTTAAATGTAGGACACAAGGATATGGTTAAAATGAAAAAGTTGGAAATGCATGAGAGTGGTGATGAGTGAGTCATAGTTCCATGTCCGGTGTTCCGTGGAGGAGGGTAGCCCCCACCCCTCCCGTTATGCTTCAATCCACACCACACGAGGTAAGTAAACTCTCGTCTCACTGAACTTTCCTTTCACATATCTTCTTGATTATTTGGCTACTATAAAACCATGTCAAAAGGCCGTGGCATACCTACACAACTTTCCGATCAACAAGTTTTATTACATTTCTTTTGTTGACTGTACACATTTTCAAAACATTCAAAAAGCTGTTTAATTATCTACATTCCTGATCATCAAAAGAAACACACGAGGAAGGAAAGAAGAGACAAGAAGGCTTTAGTTTTTTAGAGTTCGTGACCGTCCCCCCCTCCCTCTGTCTGTCTGTCTGTCTCTCTCTGTAACCAACAGACCGATACTTATCCACCTCCCGTCAGTTGTCCACTCTCATGTATACTATACACACAGACACACACACACACCAACTAGTATACACATATGTGGGTGTGTGTGTGCGTGCGCGCGCAAGATCCCATTCCCACAGATATACTCAACCTCAGGTAAATATTTTTCATGAATAAATTTCTTCACTACCTAAAAACTTTTACATCTTGTCTCGTATCTCCTTCCGCCATTAGGCTAATCAGCTGCTTCTCCGCACTTTTAGCAGTTATCAAACACCTGTTTAGTATCTAGCAGCTTCTATTCACATGTGAGTTTTACAACTTACTTCAATTTGCTTCTTATTCACACGATTCCGAAGATACTGTTAATATAAATCTTTCAATGTTTCAGTACAATATATATATATGCGATGCTTTTGTATAACCATTCGGTACAGCCAGGGACGACCTAAATCAGACTGATGCAGGTTGCGCTGTACAATCCGGTACTCTTCCGGTAGCCTGGAATTCCAACTGCGTGTTTTATACATGTAAATTTACACTTCCTCATTATATGGGCGTAAGTATGCGCGCATACACATACACACACGCGCGCGCGCGCGCACACACACACACACACACACACACACACACACACACACACATATATATATATATATATATATATATATATATATATATATATATATATATATATATATATATATATATATATATACAGTATATATGTGTGTGTTCTACATTGTTGCTGCACATTTATCTATTCACCTGCAACTCTTTTATCTTAGAGAAGGAGATCTGCGAAAACCTGGTCATTGTCATTTTATAGTATTTGCAAAAAAAAAAAAATCGTTATTCTCAATATGTAAGAATTACAACAAATGTGAATAACAACAAATGTGAGCAAAAGGCCATGTTAAAACGGAGGACAGGAGGTAAACCACCTGTATATCTGCACTTCCCCAGTAGACAAAGCTTTTTCAATAAAACTACTGATATCGTTACTTGCACTAAAAAGAGATTACGTGGAGAAGTTTCAAAACAAATTAAAAATCACATCAGCGAAGAATACATTTAGTTAAGGCCGTGAAAACTGTTTACATGGTAAGACTTTAGAAATGGCGAAGCCCTGAAACGGTAGAGCACAACAACAGCGTCAACATTACGGTAGACAGTAACTTCCGGCCAAAGGCCACCCACCGCCGACACCACCACAAATCACGACACTTGCAGCAAAGCCAACAACCCTCTCCTCCCTTGGATCATACACGAAGGGATTTGCTTCCTTCATTTCACGTTATATTTATTGTTTTCACATAATGCTGAAGATTTAAAAAAAAAAACTTTAATCCTAGATTTGATATTTCATCAAAATTTACTAAATACAGTACGCGATACTTGCCTTTACTTCTAAGATTTGTAACGAAACAAATATATTCACTAGTATATTTATTATATTTTTATACTTAAAGGAAAACCTAAGTAAAAAGGGCGCTGAATAAACAAGATATGTTCCAGCGCTTGACCTTATGGCCTCATAATCAATCAATAAATCTTCTGTACACCAAGTTAGGGCCAGCACTTGAGTTAATTTGTGATTTATTTAGAAAAAAGTTCATAATAATGAAGTAATGCCGAAGGTAGATGTATTTCACGTAACAGTGACACCAAAAAAGATGGTTGTCAACGAGTGCTCGATACGCACATCCCATTTCCCATAAAATATTCACAAAAAACGGAAAGTCAGAAGCATTTTCACACGATGGGCAAACATCGCAGTAATGTGGTCAAGCTCCGCCCGTCGCCACTACTCTGTTACGGTTAATGTGATAAGAACACCCTCATACTTTTTGTCAAAGAAAAATTATTATATATCGTGATAAACTTTTTCCTTTTAATCAAAGTATACCCACGTTCAAAAATGAATAATATGACACTAGAAAAACAGAGGGCGTCAACTTCTAGACCGCATATCTGAGGGAAAGGGTAGTTTTATGATTGAAGTGTGCTGCATTTTATGTTGTTATACTTAGCATGGCTCTGGGGGTGTGCGCGCGCGTTTGTATGTGTATGTAGAGGAACGCTTCAAAACGACAATGTGTAACGGCAACATATTGTGATAAAAGATAATCTTGACATTGTTCGAACAACAAACATTTGTGAAGGCTACACGGAGTCGAATTACGAAAGGTCTATGAAGCCACATTTATTCGGTAGCATTGGTGTAACCTAACCCTTCATGCTAATCGCAATCAGTTTTATTTATATAATTTTGAGCATCTAATGAATAATGAGCCTTACCGCTAGGATTGGGCAGAATCATTACTGCCTGACACAGGAAAGGCTTTGGTAAGTTTTTATTTTATTTCACACACACACACTCGTGTGTGTGTGGAATAAAAGAAAATTATCCTTTTATATATATATATATATATATATATATATATATATATATATATATATATATATATATATATATATATATATATATATATATATATATATATATATATATATATATATATATATATATATATATATATATATATATATATATATATATATATATATATATATATATATATATGCATGCTTGTTCAAAGGCTAAGCTTGAAATTTTCCCATGAGTTATAAATTTATGATAAACTGGAGAGAAACAGTGACCTTATGTTACGGCCCTAACCCTGACCCTTAAGTGAAAGTACAACTGTGAATGCGTTGCTGTACATGATAAACAATGGGTTCTTATCTAATAAATCGAGATACAAACTGAAGTCATACAAAAGTTGAGTCTTCCGTTTGCAAACTAACGAATAACCAGTATGAAGACAATGTAGAACAATAAAGGTATTTCTTTTATTCAGCCTCTCATTTTGTTCATATGGGCCCCACGGGGTGCTCTGTTGTGAATTTACTGTAAATCATCTGGTTGACTTTATTACGTATATACTGATACAGATAAACATAGAATTTTGGGCAAATGAAAATAACTGGAACCCACTGGATTTCATCTTTAATTATTTTTAAGTGACACCTTCTTTCCTGATGTTTGAGTGCACCAAGGCTCCTTATTCCCTCCTGTGTCCTCACAAAATATAGTAATTATTTAGCGAAAAGGGGTACAGATACGTTCTTGTTTTTTCTCCTTAAGAGGATCCAACTACAAACCATACAGCCGATAATCATGACATAGTCAAACATGATCGAAATATATTGATTTATCAAACGATAAAAATATATTTACAAATAAAGCAAGCTAATTGTAACTAACTGAACTATGAAATCCCAACTTACGAGCCAGACATAAGCTATTGTTTGGATACTGTTTGCCTTAGTTACTGAACTATGAAATCCCAACTTACGAGCCAGACATAAGCTATTGTTTGGAAACACGATAACTGTTTGCCAAAGAACGCACATGCGATATAATAAAAATGTGATAAGTTTTGCAGAAACTGCAACGCCCAGGACTGGATGAAGTTCATTACTATTTTAAAAGTAACTGTGGGTTAGGATTTTGACTAATTCGTGTATACTGGAAAGAAGGGAGAAGCTTAAGGTGGTTGAACGACCGCCAGAGCTCCTGACAAAAACTGTCCCCCAAAAAGGACTTGAAAGAATAAGCTCCCACCCTCGGCACTTCATGCATAATGACAAAACTGAGTGGAGCGGAAATTTAATTTCCTATGACACAGTAGTATATATCCTAAAAGACGGGAACCTAAGACAATGAAGCCTCATGTAACATGCAACAGACATTTCAAAGACGCTTGCAGGATTTCTCTGATGTTAAACCCATGAAATATTTACATAACTTATACTCTTTCCAAAACAAGAATCGTCTCATGTTAAAACCATCTAATCTGATCGTTATTTAAAAATTACATGCGTTCGCGAACGGCATCGCGTAATACATTCTAAGATTAATCATAACATGACAAAGGCTGACCATGATTTTTGCATCCATACATATTAATGCATCCCCAAACAACAGTCTCTCTCTCTCTCTCTCTCTCTCTCTCTCTCTCTCTCTCTCTCTCTCTCTCTCTCTCTCTCTCATCTCTCTCTCTCTCATAATCCTAATCTACCGCGTATTTCCTGTTTGTGGTACTTCAAGAACTCCATCCCAAAGAGAAACACAGCAAACGACTTTCCAACGACCGCGGAGATAACATCCAATACCAGCAGGTGATTAAAACGCCATAAAAGAGAAGGAAAGAACCGTCATGAGAATAAACCCTTTCGAAGGGTGAAAGGGACCTCTCCTCAATAATAGCAAAAATGCTAAAATAAATGGCCCGGCCAAGAGGGACAACGTCTGTGAATGAGGTGCATGTAGGGGATAAAGGGGCCTCATTGAAAGCAACACAAAAGAAAACAACGGCTTGAAAGAATGCATGCACAGTTCATGAAGCCCATGCAACCAGGCAAAAATAGTTAAGCATGAGAGGTTAACTGTTTAAGTTACAAGAACAATGGAAGCACGAAAAATGGAAACGGTGAATTACGTGCTTGTTGAAGGAAAAAAGGGCAAGAGAAAGTACCGGTATCGAACTTGTTACTCACCTCAACTCACTCTCTCTCTCTCTCTCTCTCTCTCTCTCTCTCTCTCTCTCTCTCTCTCTCTCTCTCTCATGTGCAAGCGCAAAAGCGCAGCAGTTATATTTGCTACGCTTCGACTATAACCTCAATAATTTATCCCTTCCACTACGTCGGTTCTTATCAGTGATAACATTCGTCTCCATCAGGCCTCTGTTCACCTCCCCCTGCGAACCTTCACCGGACAAAAACGAACACCTATGACAACCAATTGAATAAAGGATTCCACTACCACACACAAAAGAGGCAACAACAGTTAAATCTAATAATGCAATGGAGAGATGGGCGAATGTGTGAAAGCCTGTGCAAGTACAGCAAAACCGGTATATCCGTTGTAGAAGGGATTAATTATTCAAATCGCCCAACATTTCACTACATACGCACTGAGTGACGCCACTTTAATAAGTAAAAAACTTGAATCACCCACCGTGCATAAACGGCACACGGTAACGCCGATAAATCAGTTCATCAGAGAACAACATATTATTATGTATCAAAACTATTAAAACGATATTGTGAATGGACACGACAAACAAATAACACAAGCGGTTTACTGCAAGATGTTTCACTAAATGTCAGTAGAACTGTGCAGGATTAACACACCCCCTACACCGTTGACCTGATTTGCAAATCTGAGCGAAACGCTGGGTATCGCTCTTATTTGGATAGGTTACAGCATCGGTATGGGAGATGTCATCGACACGTAAAAAGAGTTTTGAGCCCATCCATGGGCAATGACGTACCACTACCCATATGGAAATCTGTCATCCGATGAGGCACAACGCACAATCTCCTACGCATAAAAAGGCTGATTCGATATTACACTGAAATCATTAATTTACCATTACAGTTGACTTACTTAAATGCAGGTACAACGAAGACTAAGTTCGATGTGACAGATCTCTGAAATCACTCTCATATAATTCAAGTTACTTTATTATATTGCTGATAAGGAAATTCACATATGAAAAAAAATGATAAATGCTAAATGTTAATGATATTTTGACAAATCATCCCTCACGTACAATAAGAAAAACCACTATCACTCACGTTACCTGTATCAAATCCTTCCTCACCTCAACAAACCTCAAGGCAGTTCATCAGTCATCATGAGGAAGGCCTTTGAAAACCATCTGATCGAATGCCTTCCCATCTTCTAACTACGGCGGCATAAGTACGCATTTTACCCTTCATTTGCTCGTGCCGAAGTGTCGTATGGTCTTGGGTGAACTTTAGAACGCTGCCGGTTGTTTTGCACAAATAAAGTACATAGATCCCCAAAGTTCTTTTTTTTTTTTTGGTAATTGACTGGTCAAATGGTACAGTAGATCACAAGCCTGAACATTTTTTAGCTCCCGCCTCTACTCTTGACCGTTTTTGAGAACGATTTTTGCAGTTTACCTTTCAATATTTTCCTCAAGTTACAAAGATTACTTTCCTCTCCTTTAATTAAAGTTGATTACACTGTTCGCTAGCAATCACTTTCCTATCATTTCACGTGTATGCTATTTACATTAAGATATAAAAGGTATTGAGGCAATACTATTCATTAAGTGTTCTTAAGGTGTAGTTTAATTTATTAGTTTGATTAAACAACCCTTTCACATATAGTCTGTACGCTAAGAATTCCTCAGAAAAAATCTCTCCTCCACTCGTAAACCCACCCCAAAGGAATGAAGAAAATATGAAAGTAAAAAAAAAAAGAGAGAATAAAAACACAGTCCGACCTATCAAGAAGAAAACGTGCACTTACTATTTAAGATTCGGTGTCAACTGCATAGCGCTTAGTTCTCACACGACGTCAAGAGAATCTAAAGAATTACTTTGCTGCACCAGCACTGTTCTTTACGAGAAAGAGCTGGGACACGAAGGCGTAAAATCGTTTATCTTCAAGCTCGGGGGAAATGAGGTCTTTTGTTAACCTAGACTACTTCAAGAAACATTTTGTGAAGTAAAAAAGAATTAAAGGGCAAGAAATAAAGATAGGACTATGTAAAAAGGTTAACAGAGTAGGCGGCCGTATGGATACATATATCCCTATGCTCACCAAGGAGGTTTGTCATCTATTTTCATAGAACAGTAAGACGTTTGTAAGGAAGGCCCTGAAAAGGAAAGCCTTCACATCAGGAAAGTATGAGATTGCTGTATGATCAAGATGAGTGGCACAGTGGGTGTGTGAAGCGAGAATCAACAAGCTGCCTATAAGACTGCTGAATTGACAACTATAGACGCTCATGCTGTGTTAGATTTCTCCACAGGAGGTTCATAGTAGGTCTGGTGCCTCTATCTGCCTCTTTTGTATAATTCTGTATGCAGAAGAATAAATAAACATCTATCTGTCTTGAATAAAAAAAAAAAACATTATTACTGAAAAACAATGAGGGGTGGGAGTAGGGGATATTGTAAACATTCAAAGGGTACAAACAAACAACTCCTGAACGTCTTTTTGAAACCCAAGAGCGCGCGCGAAAGCGAATGTAAGCTCTTACATTTCTTTGCAGAAGTTAGCACCGCTAAGAGAAAAAAAGGACACCATCCTACATTTTGGCGATCCATTTCTGAACTATGTATAATACCAACTAATGAATCACTTCCCTGAGGTGGTTATCAAAATCACAAGCTCAAACCATCATACATTATCCCTATCTTCCTTGTGGAGTACAGGGTCGGAGAGGGTGGTAAAATCTGAGTGGTAATCAAACGAGGAAAGGTGCTGGGATGGTTGGCGTCAGACCAGGCACAAACATCCACATACAAAACATTATCCTTTCCTAAGGAACAATGTTCCAATTTCAAGAGAGAATTCGCTCTGAACTGAAGATATTCAACAAGCTCTCACTGAAACAAATCCTTTGCTAAAAGAGCGAACCGAAGAAAGGTAATGGATGAAAGATTCATGCGTAAATAATCCAGATCTTGTGTAAGTTTTTAGTCTTGGTTTATGTTCTAAAACCGTTACCACGTATCCAAGCGAACGTAAGATCTGATGGTTGATAATCTGTTTTGTAAAGGAATGTTACCTTTCCGCCTCATAGGCCTTATCAAGTCTTCGTTTCATGTAAAATAATTTTCTTTCTGAAAGCAGATTCTTGTCCGTGTCAGCCAGGACGCATAACCAAGTCTATAATCCTGTGTATAGACTCTTACTGAATATAAGAGAGAGTACGCTACAAACTGAAAAAAGGTAAAGTTTGTGAGAACTCTGGAGGAATTCCTGGCCTTCACATTTTGGGTTATTTGCTCTCCCTGCCATTAATGTCAAAGAGCAACAAAAGGTTTCAAACTCTGTGAAGTGTCTAGCAAATATCAGGGAGAACCGGACTTGTAGTTAGCAACTAAAACTGAAGGACTAGAGGAGAGCGACACGATTTCACTTTCGCTCCAGAATGTTATTGCGATTCAGAGTTCTCGTATTTTGGCTTCCCTTAAAAATCAACATGTCAGTTCATTTCATTGTAAGAGCCGGTTATTATTTAGACAACGAAAAGGGTTTTAATTTCTATACACGGGCTGACATGTTCTTCATTTCCCCATAGGTTTCATATGACACGCGGATTATCGTTTAATTCACGAGTACATTTCGAGACAAAAATAAGCTGTGAGAGCTATAATACATCAATTTCACCGACTCTCACATTCGTTTCCATCATTCTGTGCGTGTGACTGATTGCAGCAAGAACTATCGCAAATTCTCTCTCTCTCTCTCTGAGAATGTATTTTGTCCAGAAAACAGAGAGGGCCAACCAAGCGCAAAGAGTAAAGGTGTCATTGCGCAAGAAATGAGGAAACGGTTTGCTCCCCAAAAGATTGTATATAAGAAACAACCACTATGGTTCTTTTGTGCTATTCGAATTCCAGGACGAGTTTAGTGTATGAGAGCTATCATTGCGGGCAAACAATGAACCCTGTATAGAAAACCCTTGTCTTTCCATAAAGCTAACCCATGAATTAGTCCTTATTACAAATGTGAGAGACAATATCGGTGCTATCCGAACCCAACCTCCAAAAATATATACATCGAAAAGAAAGAAACTGCCTTGGGAAAAGATTCGCCATTACAGCAAATAACACCCACGGCTTCGAAATCTCTCTCATTGTCACTTTCTTCTACTGTATTTCCGGTGGTGCAGTATGAGGGAGAAGAAAAAAGCAGTAGTGTACGGACGGTTTCCTTCTAAAACCATCTTCAGCTGAAATCACTCAAGCGATGTTTCTTAAGTGTTCGTGAGAGGTGATTACCTTAAATAATCAGAACTGGTACTAATTCCACACCCATAAATTATTCTAAATTGTGAAAAGCACGAAATATCAAAATCAAAGTGTAAGAGTTAATTAATTTGACATGTATGATATAAATATGAGACGAAGAGAGCATATTTTGTATGAGAGAGAGAGAGACACACACACACACACACACACCGCGTTCATTTCATGTCAGGGAACCGCTATGCCAATATGCCCAAGTGATAATTATGAATCAACGACGTTCTCACCATACTGATTAGTACATCCTGCTTTCTAAATGGATTAAGAGATAATTCATAAAAATCATATTTAGTGAAGTACTTGCAACAGTTACAGGATATACAGACATGTAGTCGTCTATGCACTTACTCTGTACTTTGAAATACACTATTTCTTATCAAATACCGCTATATTTGAAACATGCAATGTTAGGTACTTTGATCACAATTACTTCTGGTTGCATTTTCACCATTAAAACATGGAATTTCCGCATTTGTACAAATAATACTAAAACCATACACACAGTTTGAACACTGTATCATTTGTTTGAGTCGCTGAGAGTTTTCTTCATTTTGTCTGTAAGTATACAAAACCGTGACCTTATGAAGATGTTCTTTTCCAATCAGAAAGCTTAACTGCCCAAATCTCTCTCCACAGACTTTTCTCAAAAGTGGTTATGATCTGTACTTATCGTTTGTTTATGATTTCAGCTAAGAACTCGTGCAACTCAAGGACCAACTTGAAACAACCATGCCCATTTTAAGGGCATATTTGGAAGAGACGAAGACAAACTATTAAGTTGGAATTTTCAGAAACAGGCAGGATAAAGTCTGGCGCCCATTTTCTCAGACACATGGTGTTACTTGAATTTACAAATAGAGTTACAGAAGCCATGAAGTGAAAAGTCATCAAACAGAACCACGCAAAAAATTCTACGCCAGTACAGGTCTTCATTTAAACGCGTATATATACATAAAACATACACACACACACAATAAAATGTGTGTGTATTGTGTATATATACGTGTTTAATTGAAGACCTGTACTGGCGTAGAATTTTTTGTGGCTCTGTTTGATGACTTTTCACTTCATGGCTTCTGTAACTCTATTTGTAAATTCAAGTAACACCATTTGAAGCATTGTGTGTCTGAGAAAGTGGGCGCCAGACGTTATCCTGCCTGTTTCTGAAAATTCTAACTTAATAGTTTGTCTTCGTCTCTTCCAAATATGCCCTTAAAATGGGCATGGCTGTTTCAAGTTGGTCCTTGAGTTGCACGAATTCTTAGCTGAAATCATAAACAAACGATAAGTACAGATCATAACCACTTTTGAGAAAAGTCTGTGGAGAGAGATTTGGGCAGTTAAGCTTTCTGATTGGAAAAGAACATCTTCACAAGGTCGCGGTTTTGTATACTTACAGAAAAAATGAAGAAAACTCTCAGCGACTCAAACAAATGATATCGTGTTCAGACCATGTGTATGGTTTCAGCATTATCTGTACAAATGCGGATATTCCATGTTTTAATGGTGAAAATGCAACCAGAAGTAATTGTGATCAAAGCACCTACCATTGCATGTTTCAAACATAGCGGTATTTGATAAGAAATCAAGTTTATTTCAAAGTACAGGGTAAGTGCATAGACAATTACGTCTGTATATCCTGTAACTGTTGCAAGTATTTCACTAAATTTGATTTTTATGAATTATCTCTTAATCCATTCAGAAAGCAGGATGTACTAATCAGTATGGTGAGAACGTTGATTCATAATTATCACTTGGGCATATTGGCTTAGCAATTCCCTGACTTAAAATGAACGCGATCTCTCTCTCTCTCTCTTACAAAAATATGCTCTCTTCGTCTCATATTTATATCATACATGTCAAATTAATTAACTCTTACACTTTGATTTTGATATTTCGTGCTTTTCACAAATTAAAATAATTTATGGGAGTGGAAATAATATATACTGTATATATATATATATATATTATATATATATATAATATATATATACTCTCTTTTTTGCAATACAAGGTATGAGAGTGCAAACAACATGGTCCCCGCTGTTTGATGACACACCATATACATAAGAGCAGCACAAATGCGATATTCCTCTGGTATTCAACAGAAAAAATAAGGCTTAACTGCTATTGGTCTCTAGAGAAAAGGTCCATTTCCCTTTTAGGGGGAATTTCCTACCACCAAGGGGTTCATAACCCTTTACTAAGTGCTCCCCTGCTTCAAATACCCAAATCCACTGGTAATTCCTAGAGCAGCACTGCTCAACGCTGTACCGTGCTAACAGTTCATAATAAATAGAATGACTTGATGTAAGACATGGGTTTAGAAACGAAGGGCCTAAACATATAGGAAGCATGAAAGTGTTTGCGAGATAAGTGGTATATAATGCAGTATGTGTATGAAGGTTCGAAGCACAGTTGACGAGCCTTCAATGTTGGTGTATTAAACTGCTAATATAAAAGTTTTCTGAAGAGGGAAGAAATCCATGATTCGGTATTTAAAATATGAACGTGGCGATAACAATTGTTTTTTAGTTTGAAGCCACCCATCTTAAGGAAACTCATATATATATATATATATATATATATATATATATATATATATATATATATATATATATATATATATATATATATATATATAATGGTACAGAAGAAGCAAACTTTGGGAGGTCGAGTTGCCAAATGTATCGCGACGTATAAACTGGGTTGAAGGGACTTTTTTCTCCTCTCCTAAGCACATGAGTCTGCAGAACGCGTACGTGGTGACTCCCTCCCGTCACTCCAAACGGTTTTTGCTGCCTTTGTGATGGCTGTCCTTCGATGAGGTTCTCAAACGAGACGACGTTGAGCCAGAACTTCGCTGACCCTTTTTACATAAAAGCAATGCACGTGGTAGAGACGGATGTCTTCTAGAATGTGTTGTTAATAACATGGTTACAATTAATGAAAAAAATCGTGCTAACGAACAAAACACCGAAACGGTTCATTATTTGAGACACGGCGATGACAATAAAGAAAAAAACTCGTTTTCAGACGGTGTACATTCATAAATGCACAAACCTAATCAACGTATGCAACAGCAGTCTGTTGTTTCGAAACTTAATACTTTGACTAGTACATCGTTATTACTTTGATACTGTATTTTATTTAACTAATTTACTCACGGAATGAGGTGCTTGACGGAGTTGCCTGATAATAATCTTCCTGTTTGATGCAGACACACAGGTGGCCTTTATCGGCTATCTTTACAGTCGGTTGTCCTGTGTGTGTGTGTGTGTGTGTGTGTGTGTGTGTGTGTGTGTGTGTGTGTGTGTGAGTAGAGAGAGAGAGAGAGAGAGAGAGAGAGAGAGAGAGAGAGAGAGAGAGAGAGAGAGATGAGATGGGGGGTGCTGTTCCTGGAATAGTTCCCGTGTGCTCGTGTATGAAAGTAAAGACCTTAAACTATAAACGATCGCTACCGATTCTGAGAAATTTAAAGAATATCTCTCTCTCTCTCTCTCTCTCTCTCTCTCTCTCTCTCTCTCTCTCTCTCTCTCTCTCTCTCTCTCTCTCTCTCATAGATGCAAATATTGTATTCACAAGGCTGACATCACTGTTTGCCATGCGTCTTTCGGTGCTTATCACAGTACTGTAGATATAACGCCATCGAGGATAGAAGAATGATGGCAGCTTTATTACATAATGTAACTAGAATAAGTCATTTCAGCCGACACACATCAGTTCATATAACCCTTGCTTCATAAAAAGAAAACAAATAGTTATATGTTAAAACAAATCCCTTGTGACACAGTTGATACTTTTCATCAATTTCGATTTCAGAAGGAGAGAGAGAGAGAGAGAGAGAGAGAGAGAGAGAGAGAGAGAGAGAGAGAGAGAGAGAGAGAACGGATGAATAAGTGGGGAGGGGAACACGGGGAGGGGGAACTTAGTGGGTATCAAATGGAAGAGCTCAGTACAACAGGTGACTCGGGGGTCCAGCAATGTCCGGTGAACATACCCTGAGGGAGAATGAGTATTATCATGCCCAGACCTACTCCCGGCAAAGCCAACTAAAAGTCTCTCTCTCTCTCTCTCTCTCTCTCTCTCTCTGTGCCAAGGAACAGGATAACCCTAGGGGTATTTTGGCCATTCTTAAACTTCTAGAATAGACGACCCTTGTCACGGGTACAATACATTAATCTTTAAAATTATTTTAGTAAATCATTAAGTTGCAAGTAGGAGACTTTCAAAGAAAGCGCTGAACAAACAGATTATATTCTTTTCCCTGGCATACGACCAAAAAGGCTTAAAATCATCTCAAGTAGGTATTTCCTCTCTGGTAATTCTTTTCTTAAAACTCTTCTTTCGCTCCATAGAGAGAGAGAGAGAGAGAGAGAGAGAGAGAGAGAGAGAGAGAGAGAGAGAGAGAGAGAGAGAATTATATTCGTACACAGATATTACTGGCGTTCAATTTAGTTCAAAAATACAATGCGGCAACAGAATCTGTCCCAAAGGAAATATTACTTGAAAATTGAATGTAACTGATACAGCAGAAGCAAACATTTTCCATTAACAACGAGGACTTCATTTTCAAATTAAGAAAAATTTATCGCGATGAAGCTATATTTAACAGACCTAAAAGTCATACGACTTTCATTTTCATTGATGTTAGATTTCAGCGGTCTTCGATGAAGAGGAATTTTCAGGAGAATAACAAGTGCAATGTTGTGCGCTGATTAACGAACACAGTGACGTGTAAACGAAAAATTAACCAGTCCAAAAGCATACTTGTGTACCCACGGAATTCACGGAGACTAAACATTCTCTGTAGTCTTCAAACATTCTGTATAGCAATTAACGCAAACATACAATGACTCCTGTGGGAACCTAAAGTTCAGCAACGAATTAATTACACGAATGGCCTCGCATCGACAATGGCTAAGTGACCTTTAAACAGCCCATCAAGAAGTAAAATTTAACAGTTTAATTATCTGGAGGAAGCAACAAAAACCAGGTCACATCCTAAGGCGTTTAATGACCGTAATGAAAAATTTAGCAATATCCTTGGCTTTCAAATGGATAACTTTTCTACTCAGAACCAAATGAATAAAACTCTACAGCAACTTACTAGTAAATTTAGTCTTAAAAAGCTGAACTACAATAACAATGCATGGACAATCCTTCACATTCTCTTGTTAAGACTCCAAATCTACAGCAAACCACACAGCCCCGTTAT
Organism: Macrobrachium rosenbergii; assembly: GCF_040412425.1. Classification (NCBI taxonomy): domain Eukaryota; kingdom Metazoa; phylum Arthropoda; class Malacostraca; order Decapoda; family Palaemonidae; genus Macrobrachium; species Macrobrachium rosenbergii. Next base: position 26,046,072 of record NC_089783.1, on the reverse strand, counting down.
GGCACGGCCCAGCTGATAAACTGGACAGAAATTCAAGAGAAACTCATTACGTGAAGAATAAACGACTCGACAAGCATAATTCATATTCAACAGAAAAATATACATAAATCTTCCGCATTGGCTCAATCATTTTTTCAAATGAAAGAACTCGAACAAGCAACCAAGAATGACTGATGTTTCCTTGCCCACAGTGTGTTATTGCACCCACGCGCTACTTTCTTACAGTCGTAAAGTTGGGTTATTTACATTTATAATGGATAAAAGAGGCCTTCAGATTCCCCACACTGTTATAGCAACATTAACAGGGACCGTAAGAAAACCTGAAGATACGGAAGCCTTGCATGGCATAAGGAGGATGAAGTGGAGATTTGGCCAATCCTTGTGGTCTGTCCCCTGCATCATTTGTTCTCGCTTTTCATAAGAGTGGAGATCTCATCTTGTCGTATTCTATTCCATTGTAAAATTGGCTTTACTAATTCACAATCATAATACTTCAATTATCAGCCTGAATGTATGTTTGACTAAGAAGCAGCGAGAATAAAACTTTCTGCAAGTCTTTTCGCGGTGATGAGGTCCATCATCCCTGGGAAGGTGAATATACCTGTTACTAACTAGAGACGCGCTGTCTGGGGAGCATCCCACGCGCTCCCAAAAACCGGTCTTACTACGCCCCCTCCCCCACCGCACACAAACATACGTATACACGCTGTATTCGAATTTCCCAGGAGGAGAAGCACGGAGAGGACGGGAAAAGGTGGGGGGGGGTTGTGGTGGGGGGAATTATGACGCCTCATGAGGCTACGTGGACCAGCGGTTGGTGGAGCAAAATTACACTGCAGCAACAAATATGTTCACCATCACATATATGTAATCTTTTTTTCCGAGAAATGGTTTGTACTTTTTGTTTGTGCTATTCACTTTCAAGACAAACCTAAGTTTTAAAAACTGGAGACATTACCGTGCAAACTACACACGCATTTATTTTCTTACCATTTCTATAAACAGTACACAGCATCCCACCTCCAATCATCAGTAAGCTCTGAAAAAAAAGTTGATTCCTATTTCATCTTTCATTTTGAAACACTTGCAGAGAAAGATTGAGACAGACCTTCCTTTACCTTCGGGCAAATCCAGTTTTCATGACTAAAATTTTCGAGCAATAATGCAAAACATATAACTGTATAGTAATTACATCCTGCGCACCTCTGAAGTATTTACACAATACTCTAAGTCTTTGGCAAGAAACTTTACCTTTTATCATGAAAATCGTTTCCTATCAGGTAACGCCTGCAATATTTAAAAAACAATATTGTAAAAATGGAAAAGATATGAACACCCCTTAACGCAGGCTAAGTTATCACAGTTCATAAACTCATTGTTATACATATTACTTCTCAAGAAGGACATTTTGTTGTATGTGTGTGTGTGTGTGTGTGTAATTACTCTAAAAGAAAAAGTAAATATCAACATAATTAAGCATTTGAATATATCGAAAAACACAAGTCTGTGTGTAGATGGGGCAAAACCTTCTTCAAGCACACAATGGAAACAATTACTTCGAAGGAAATTCGAAACGAAATGGAAGATAATATCTACTGTATTTCATTAAAGAGATGAGATGGCCAAGGCGTTTCCGGGCAGGTGACGTTATTCCTCTTGCCGCTAAAACGGACAGCTGTTGCTTCTTCGACACCGACTGAGTTCCTGTCTCACGCACTTGAATAAGACTGTAACCGCTGAAGTGAGTCACATTGAGCCAAAATTTCTGTAATGGAGTTTTTTTTTTCTGTGCGTTAATCGTGTATTCTGTTGCAGGCTTATACTCAATAAGTTTAGAAATTAACGTGAAGTTTTTACGTTTAAATATGTAACATCATTAACGGTATTAAATACGTGTAAGAAACTGCACCGGGAAGTCAATATCCTTCTTGCTTGGACTTATATGAAAAAATAGAGTTGCATCTGAGCCCAACGTTGAAATTTTACTAATCCATACAAGTGTATGTAAAATGCACGCGACTAAATAACACATCGGAAAAACATTAATCATGGACATTATGCGCGGTGAGAGAGAGAGAGAGAGAGAGAGAGAGAGAGAGAGAGAGAGAGAGAGAGAGAGAGAGAGAGAGAGAGAGTCATTACTCTCCTTTTCATTACTGTCACGGCAGTAATCGTCCATCGTTTGTCGCATGAACCCAGAGGAATCTGTCAATGTCTCGCCAACAAACTCACTCACAAACGCCTATACACTAACGGTGTGGTCAAGTCTTGGTCATAATCAAGGTCTAGAAGCATCATTCTGATTATTCGCCCTCTCATTCTGTTTAGTTGAATCCACTGACACTGTGCTTGGCAAGTGAATATTATTACTCATTTTAGCTTCAAAAAATACAGTTATCAAACGTTAGGATATCCTCACTTCAAGCAATTCCGAGGGTATTGTTGCTCTGGTACTAATTATGAAAATTCCTTAGTCAAGAAGTCGTCTCGCCGATTCTCAAGTTGCTTTGCTTCACAATGTTAATATTTGTTTCGTAATGAATTTCAATTTTACTTTCGTACAACCGCGTGGTATTTCATTAGTCTGTTAAGACTGTTAATCAATAACATTACTGTAACAAAGAGAGGGGCTTTGAGGTAGTACATAAAAAACATAAGATTAAATATTGATACTCTAGGCAATTCTCCGTGGTTTGCTCTCACTCACATGGTGATGATCAGCATCATACTTGAATCTCCTCAGAAAACTTTTCAACTTTATCCAGGTCTTAAAATTTGAGAGAGAGAGAGAGAGAGAGAGAGAGAGAGAGAGAGAGGCTAAGGGGGAATGGAAAGAAGGCTATATTAGCTCCGCCGCCATCACCATCCATCATGGAAATATTTCCCATTCAAAGGACACGTCTCCTGAAAGAGGCAAGAGGGAGGGAAAAAGAGACTGAACAAGGAATTCGGAGGAGGAAAACTCAAAGGCTAAAAAAAACGGGTGGGGGGGGAGATAGGATACCAAGGAACACAAACAGCACAGACAGACATCTCTTCGGGAAAGGGGGGAGGAGGAGGAGGAGGGGTTTACGACCTTTGCCTTTCGTGAGAGAAAGAAAAAGTTAAATGTAAAAGGAATAAAAAAAAGAGGCTCGAGGGGTTTCATAACGAGGTGTGATTTATCACCAATTGAGTCAGAATGAATGAAGAATGGTATTTCCCGGCCGGCTCTTTCCCCCCAGCTGGGGAAGATTTTTTAATGGTCCTTATTTACGTCGACTTGAGCGATGATGAGGAAATTCTGCGGGCAATTATTTTGATCATTTCATTTATACCTTTCCATTCCATATGCCAAGACGACTGTCCATTTAACAGTACTTAGGGTCTGTTTCCAGCGTTGACCATTTAAACCTGAATACCATCTATGCGGAAAACGAAAACCTGACATTCCTCAAAAAAATAAATCTGAGCTCTAATTTGGAAAATATTACGATTCGACGTACTGCATCTTATATACGCTTGCATAACAAGTCCGAATAATACAAAAAATATCCAAGAACATGAAAACGAAGGGAGAGAAACTGATTTTCTTTACAGAATGAAAATAAATTTTAATTTGCGCTCCATCTTAGTCTATTTTTTTCTTCTATCGTTATGACAAAGGGGTTACAATCTGAGGGCAGGTCGGTCATTTTCTTAATCTTTATCGCCGGCAATAATCACTTCTCGACGTCATTTGCATATGAAATAAAAGGTTAATTCCATCCAGAGGGTGAGGAAGTAGACCTATCAAAATATGTTAGGCCTAAATTACAATTCATATAATAAGACCCTCCCCCTCATAAACCTGTCACGCACTACATAATCAACCCCATAAAGATGTCCTTTGCATAATGAGGGTTCTGGAATCCTTATATTTAATGACGGCTGAATTCCACCAACAAATTTGCTCACAAATATCAAGACAATTTTTTAACTTAAGTAAAAAAAAATTGAAAAAAGAAAACCGCTAAACATAAGCAAAATGAATTTGGCAAAGAGATCATGATGATGATACGGCATAACCGTCCGACCCACCACCTGACAGAAGTACAATAATGAGGGCCCCGCTTAGATACCCATGTAGGCCTGTTATTTCCCGCGTGGACAATAGGCAACCTTCCAAAACTTAAAGACCGGTTTTCCATTAATCTAGTTCACGGACACTATTACTATCCCCTTACCATTTAAGCCTACTTCCAACATCTTGACCCGTCGTCCAACCGCATTCAAGTCCGATATAACGGAATTAGGTGCCGTATGAATACACGCACGGGCTAAAGCTAATTTCTTTAATTTCTTATCGCAAAAGAAAAACCACATTATTACGTCAAATACTTTCTTCGGTGGTCTACTACACTAACGTTTCTTACGCTTACTCATCTTCAGTACATAGTTTCCACCGCCTTCTAAGTTGTAGACTCGAT
>NC_089783.1:25979124-26036624 GCF_040412425.1 Macrobrachium rosenbergii | reverse complement strand
ACACACATATGTTTGTGTGTGTGAAGTTCAAAAGCCCATAAAAACACCATTTACACGACGAATGCATAACTGCCGTTAGAGTTAAGTAAACGGCAAAGCCTATTCCAGAAGCTGCTCCACATTCCAAGTGACGTGCGCAAAAACTCGCTTTCTTTTCCATTAGCGTACGCTCTACTCCGTTTTTCATTACATACTGGATAACAAAGTCACTCTACCTAATTTCCGCTTTGATAAAATATGTTGGGATGGGATGAAAAACCTCAAAGATGATACAAGCAACTACGAATAATTCGGAGAGAGAGGGGGGCGGGAATGACTTATCTCATTAACATGGGCAATAGGCGTGCAAGGAATGACTACAAATTACACGTACATGTTTGTGTCATGGTTTTCGCTGACATGAAACCATAAGGCATAATGAAGCCATACAATGTTACTGTAGGTTACTAATGTTTCATTTATATGGTATTCGGTCCCTGATGTCACGTATAACAATATTATTAAGAGAATTACAACCTGAGATCATAAAAGTGGGTCAAATGAGTTCACACAGCAAAATTTAACGAAGAAACATTTGAAACGGGAATGATACAGTTTAACGAGATCAAGTCATGTGAATGTAGGCTGCGTGCTCAATTATCATTTACTTTATATCGCAGCAAAAATACGTAAAAAGCGTTATTAAAATTATGCATATTAAAGGCAAATGCGTTAGAATGGCGACACGACACGCTAGAACTAATTATACCTGCCAAAATACACTTTTGTTCGGAACCATTAAATGGAATAAGCAACTGTTTCAAAATTTAAGCCAACGCCCCATAACTGCACGGAAAAAATTGAAAAGTAAAATCAAGATTAGAATCCATCTCAGCGCGAAAATATTAGCTATCCAAGGAGGTCAGATTGTTTGTAGCGGTCTGGGCTCTCGGATGGTAGAGGTAAGTGTTATATGTCTATCACATATCGACTACGGATCAAAAGCAGTCTATGGGAAACATCACAACTACACAGCAGCTTTTGTGACATTTGACAGCTCGCAACAACATTCCCACTCCCCTTACAAAACCAGAGGTCTCTCTCTCTCTCTCTCTCTCTCTCTCTCTCTCTCTCTCTCTCTCTCTCTCTCTCTCTCTCAAGTGTGACGTTCTACACTCTTCTTCGCCAGCGAGAAAAACTGGGTTCAATTCAAGACCAAGAATGACTGGAACTGGGCGCAATCCGTTAAAATCCATAGAGCCTTTGATGACCTAAGCAAGTCAAGTATGTACCTGGTAATTATGCGATTTTTGAGGTCGTCACAATGGTCAAATAAGGGCATGCAGTTAGCAACCTCATCCAAAAAGCTTCTTGAAAATTGGAAGGCTACCACATTCTCAAGGCTCTGTCGCCTTTTCCTTCAGGTCTGTTCTCATAGTGACTTCGCGCGTTCCAGCGATTTGTCGTTAAATCTCGTAATGTACGTGTCTGATTGAGTGTCAACGTAAGTTTGAAAGTTGCATGTATTAAAAGGTTTCTATATGAAGTATCTTAGCGTTGGTCATGATCAGGTTAGCCTACTATTTTATTCTAATCTTAAGTGCCTGCAACGACCGTACAAAAAAGTTAATAACGAACACCATACAAGTAAAATCCCTGCCATGAACATATTAAATGATACCACAAAATCTGGAACATGACTGTATGGTGAACACATGCACGTTATCTTATCAAACCTTTTTTTTTTTATTAGGAAATATTGCGTGAATTCCTTCAAAGTTCAAGTATATGAAACCACACTAACAGAAGACGATAGATATGAGACAAACACATTTGATGGACTAGAAAATGTGGGAGGAGCCGGTCATCAAGTAACGGAAACCCCTGGCGAGGACAAATGTGCATGCCATCTAACGACACGCCCGCAAGCCTTCCCAGTTCCCTCCCAGTTTTACAGTTGAGACGGTCTTTTCTGAACAAGGCAGCCTTGATCAAAGAATGACCAAGTCATCGAAGCTAAACTTATACTTTCATGAATATTGTACACAAAAATTTTCCATACTTTCAGAGAATAAACTTCCCAGGCAAATTTGCTTCTCTAATATTAGTCCACTTTACTATAACTACCAAAGGATCGTAAAATATTTCGCTATGGTAACGACCTGTTTCGAGAAAAGAAGGCTGGAATCCTATCAATTCATGCAGGAATATCTAAGGTTCGTTTTTGTATGAACGCACATGCAGCCACACACTTTAAGTACGAAACGCTTTTCCCAACAAAACCTTAAATTCCGTTTCAAAGGCCCGTGAAAAGCTTTCTGGGGATCATAAGACCTGTCAATTTTTAACTGACGGTTCACTCAACTATTGCATCGAGAAAATAACGGACTAGGCAGCGGACGACAGTTGGCCATAACGTTCTTGTCAGTCAGACTTTTCTTTATACCCACCCGAACTTTCATTTCCTCTCCAACAACAAATGGACATCTCAGTGAACACTGATTATTTTTTATTCATTTGCTTTTCTTCCTAAGACGGAGTAATACAATTGGATTTCTTCCTTTCTTCACAGGATGGCCAATGGATTTAAGACTGTCAGTCCTGGGATGACTCTCAAGATTTATGATGTAGAAATATTTCTCAATTTCAGTTTTCTCCAACGGCACATTGACAGTGTTCCTGGTGCGGCAATATAATACAAAGATCGTGAACAGCTTCATTTTATACACCACGGATGAATTCTTGAATGTTGTGCGGGATAGCATCCCCTTCTGGAAGCAAGGGCAAATCGAACCAACGATTAGGAGACCAAACTGTGCCTTTGAACTGCGCGAAATATACAAATATGTAGTGCGTCACCTTAACGGTTTATATCAAGTCACCTTACCACCCTTCACCCCTCTCCCACACACACACACACACACACACACACAAATCAGAAGAAAAATAAATAAAAACTCTGGTTTATCTTCTCTTGGTAACCTTGTAAATATTGTAAGTGAATTTTTGGCCTCCAGCTCTGAGCTCCCTCTCTGTATGCGAGTGTTGTTCTTTCTTTTTTTCTTTCTTTCTCATGTGAGAGCAAACACGTCTAGAAAGGGCAAAAACAATGACCAAGTTCAAAAAAGCTGAAAAGCCGTTGCACTGGATGATCACATGACCGGCCCGAATCTTGTTCATTCTTATCTTTATAATTCATCAAGAAATTAAAATTCACTTTTATACATCTCTGCGGTAACTTGAGGTATACTGATTTTTTAACAAATCCATAATTTCTAATGTAATGTAATAAGCTTACTGCGCTTCCATTTAATACACACACACACAAAATATATATATATATATATATATATATATATATATATATATATATATATATATATACTCAAACTCAATTTAAAGAATCTAGTAGCGAGAACAAGACATTTGAGATGAATTGAATATAGAGGAGCCAGAGTGTTATTAGGTGATGATCTATACTCATCTACGTCCCATCAGCTACATGTACCATTTTGGGGCCAAATTCGTGCCTCAACTGAACGGACCGACGAGACTGTATCACTCCGTTCTGAACGGTCTATCTAGTTCTTCTCTCTTTTGCAACGCACTAAACTAAGGAATTACGAGGGAGCATAAAAGTTTCTAGAGAATTTACGAGGTACATCCAATGCCCATGGCTTAGTTTAATGTCTGACTTAGAGATCAAGAAAAGGTGACACCTCAGGACACAATTACGGCACACTTCACAAAGGCTTTACTCAAAATCAACATGGTCCACAATGTAAAGTCAAGAATGCGCCGAGAATTTCGCCCTAAAATATGCAGGCTTAAAGCAAAGCATGTACACGTACAGAGTAATACCTGGGCAATATGTAGCCAAAAAAAATTACATACACCTAGTACGTACCAGCTGCCATTCCACATATTTCTGCAACAAAAAGAAGTAAAATACACAATGTTAACTTTTCCAACGATGCAAAACAAAACTCTAATAAACATTTACATATTTGGCCCGATTTATCGATCTAGCTGTTGCGGAAGCAGTGGTGGTAGTGTGTGTGTGTGTGTGTGTGTGTGTGTGTGTGTGTGTGTGTGTGTGTGAGAGAGAGAGAGAGAGAGAGAGAGAGAGAGAGAGAGAGAGAGAGAGAGAGAGAGAGAGAGAGAGAGAGAGAGAGAGAGAATATCCCTCTTACAATTATCAGCGTTTTGCACGAGGCGAGTTACAGAAAGTCCACTTTTAACGGAGTATATTCTGTTTGAGCACTGGCAGAAAAATTTAAAGAATTCTAAATCAGCTCTGTGAAAACAGACAAATTCCTGGTCATTAAAGTTCAGCTTCATTTGAAGAGGGATTAACAACAACGCAAAGCACAATTATTTCATACCTGTGCGATTCTGAGCCCCACACGAAAGGACTAAAATTACAGTTTCCTTCGCCTGGGAAGATTTTCATTATGGAAGATCTATCAATACACAATGTAATAACTGACTTAACACCTACAAATCAAAGTTACAATATTTCCATGCTGTGATTACGTGAGTTATGGACACGAGAGAGAGAGAGAGAGAGAGAGAGAGAGAGAGAGAGAGAGAGAGAGAGAGAGACTGGTACCAGCTTCCCGAGTACATGCGTAGTCGAGCATTATTGTTAAATTACTAAAAGTAATTATGTTAAATTTGACTTAGAAACTGATTTATATATATATATATATATATATATATATATATATATATATATATATATATATATATATATATATATTAGTATATAATCCAATACTGACAAGTAGGCCTTGACCTTTAAGAAATGTACGTCTTTTGAAGCTCTACGGCAAGAGAGATATAAGATAACTTTCAGGTATAGTAAAGAATAATCCCTGTTACCCTGTTACGGAAATAGACGAATGTAATATTGTCAAAATTCGCTACGGTATACAGCCACGTACCGCAGCAGCACACACATTTATTTTTCCTTTTCAGGGGAAATATGTAATTTAGGAGTTTCTCTGACTAACTATCCTATGGTAAAAGCACATCATATTATGTGTTTGTACCTTTTACTGGCCATATTTATGAGCTACATGTCAATCAATATTTCTCCATGATTTGTTGTCATAATAGTTACTCATCCAAAAGTGACAGATTCAGTCCTCAGGAGTCATGGCCGGGTCACCTGCTCACTCACCTAACTGAAAAATGAACCTTGGGGAACACACTCAATTTTCTTTCCTTTACAATACATCTGTTCCCGTTATACTACAACTAAACTGTGTGTTCGAGAGTCTTCCCATTTCGACTTTTTCCCACCATAAACATCACAGCCTGACTTAAAAAATGCCGTAAAATGCCATCAGTTCCTTATGATGAACGAGAACTCAGGGTAATACTAAAGATTTTAAATGCAGCTAGGTTAGTATTTGAAGGATTTTTGTGTAGAGAAGAAGAATGATCATATTTCCTCTGAAAATACTGAAGTATGTATGATCGTTTAGGTCTGTCTCTAGGACACGTGAATGCAAGAACTAAGACTAATACACGCCCTTACCATAACAACGGAAAAGATCTGTACCAGCATAAACAACAGTTGTTTCAAGCATAACATTCTAACATGTATCGACCTATCATCTATATTAAGCAGGAGACTAGCACACAAGTGCAAACTGAACATCTGCTGCTGTTCTGCAAGGAAAACATGACCACAGGTGTGGAGAGAGTGTACGTGTGTGTGTGTGTCCATACTGTTGCTGCGATTCCCACACAGGTACAACATCAAGGATTAGGTAAACTTAGACACAGACCCACACGCACACACACAAGGATCGTTAAAGCAAGCGTGGGATCAAAGACAAAAATGCCATGATAAAGTAACGTCGCATAGCATACATCTCATCATTTGCATGCAGGGCTGCGCGTGCGATAGAGGTAATGCAAGATCATCCTTAATCACAGGTTGCGTAAGGGCGTCTACAGAGACGGCATCAAAGAGTGTATCGAGGTGCACATGGGTGTGTCCTTTAACCACTGACGCCGATTCCGACCTTCTTTATTCATAAAAGGAGATGGAAATACGAATTATGATCAATGGCATGACTTTGCAGCTGTCTATTTCGACTTACTTTTTCATTCCATCTCTCCCACAAAAGGCTTCTTTATCCTTTTGCCTCCCAGAACGTGCATGACTGAGCTTTAAGTAAGAAGCGATGACGTGATCTTCCAACTATGGTCGGCAGGGCAATGTAAGTGAGAGTAAATGTGGATATGAAGATTAAAATCATACACACTATATATATATATATATATATATATATATATATATATATATATATATATATATATATATATATATATATATATATATATATGTATATGTATATACATATACATATTCCTGAACAACAAAGAGGTCGACACCAGCCTTCCAGTGAATTTGCAACCAAATGGGGACCCCTGGAAAGACTTACAAGAACTTACTTCCCATAAAAACTGAGGAAAACCCTACTGACTTCACATACGTTAACAGCATCTAACTACATTATAAAAAAAATTTACGAGTGCGCAAAATGTCACATACTAATCGCTAACAGGTATAGGAGTAAATCAAATGAAGAGTGCATTCACTCCCTCCAAGTGTCAGTCTGTATTTATAAAAATCTACATTTTTTCCCACGAAGGGTAAAGGGGTGGGGTAGGGTGGGGGCTAAAAATAAGGGAAGAAGAAATGTGCAGGTCGCAACACGGATGATCAATATTAACATGACAGTGACAAGATTTAATGACAATGCATAGGACATGGGATGTCTCAGGCAACAAAGAGATACGGGAAGCATCATCTGCCAGCAGGGAACGGGAGTACCGGTTGTGCTGAAAGGATCCAGCAGCGCCCTCGCCACAGCTGTTCATGTGCCGGCCAGCATCATCCAAAATATCATGATTCAAAGTCAGTCAAAATAACACTACATTTTTAGAGTACACTCTTGTATATCCATGTGTATTTTTACAGATTTCTCTCTCTCTCTCTCTCTCTCTCTCTCTCTCTCTCTCTCTCTCTCTCTGTGGATTCAGGGAAAAAAAAAAACCAAGAGTCAATACATGGATAATCTGCAGGTAAGACTATTTGCAACCTAACCTGGCCATCGGTGTCCCTTATAAAATTGCATAAATGATCAATGAGGTTAAGCCAGACAACAAATTAGGGTATGGGAAACAGTAAACCATCTCCCTATGTATGCTAACTCTTATCTGGCATAAACAAACATAGATAGCGATATTCTTTACTTTACAACGCTGACAGAAAAAAAAATTTGGCCGATTTTATTTTTGTGCACTTATACTTTACGTTTAGTAATTTTCATCTAGAATTTGAAAAACTGCATGGCATTTTTCTGTTAAATGATAATGCTTTGAAAGAATGACATCCCCCATACAATAACCCTGGAGAAAAAGGTTGCGGGGGGAGGAGGCGCAGCATAGCTTAATTCTGTAAAGTAGACACTTAAGCTCAGAATCTTAAAAAAATTTAAGGCCTAAACTGCACTCTGAGACCCACCTGGGCTACAGTGTGCCATGCGTATCATTCTCGTGTATATTCGTTTTAATACCAAGACTAAGAATCTCTGCCATGGCGATTCTGACTGAGTACTTGAAGGGCTTGAAAGAATCCTGGCTCCTGCAATAGTACACCCGAAGATCTTATTTCTGGCTACTTTCTTCTGTCAAGATGGTCGTCCAAAAATGGGCACTGAATATATTTTAACTCCAAGTTCCTAGATTCTATGCAGCGAAATTATTTGGTAAATATGCCTTTAAACTATTACTAATTTACCTCAAAAATTTGATAATTAAATGCCACTAGTCCAAGGCAGAAAAAACGTACCATTTCTCTCTCTCTCTCTCTCTCTCTCTCTCTCTCTCTCTCTCTCTCTCTCTCTCTCTCTCTCTCTCTCTCTCTCTCTCTCTCTCTCTCTCTCTCTATATATATATATATATATATATATATATATATATATATATATATATATATATATATATATATATAATACTCTCAAGAATTACAGTAGAAGTTATTAAAATATGTCAAATATCAAAAGGAGCTATCTTTTAGGCAGTATTACAAATAGAGCATGAACTACTAATTTTTTTTTTTTTACGGATCCAAAGGCCTCTAAGCTACTACATTATTTCTGAAGCACAAACACAAAATAAGGCCACGACCTCGTTTTACTTTGCGTAGCTTTAATTTACAGCCTAAATCAAACGTCAAGACTTAACGGTGCAACATTTATAAGCAAAAAAAAAATAAATGTCAAAAACGCCATGACTATAAGCAATGGAACTGAGGCAAAACAGCTTGCAATACTATTTACAAATTCCCCCTACAAAACCATAAATACGAGCGGTTAAATTCCTCTGCCCGGATTACAAGAGTCCGGAATGAATAGACCATAATTCAAATCTTCTAAAGCCTTGCAAAGGCCGGTCAAAACCATTAACGTGAAAACGGATCGCAAAAAAAGATCCCGATTTTGTTATGAAATAATTTACGGCCTTCAACAATCACAAGGCCTCAAAAGGCCTCCTTCCATCCGAACCCCCAATTTGCAAAACGGTCCCTGACCGAGAACCACCCGTTAAAAAGACTGGGTCTGCAATACTGTGGAACCTCAACATCATCATGGTCAACCCAGGACAAACCCATCTCAACCCCCTTGCACAAAATAACCTTCGTTTTACCCAGGCCTTTCTTTATACTCGCTCATCACAGGCTCTCATTTATGTTCAGGCGAAGGCTAGGCGTCACTTCTGAAATACACCAACGTTCTTGCTGCACCGCTTTCATTCTGCGTCGTTCAAGTCTATGACATGATTTCTCACACCGTAATGGATATGCGTAGCACGTGAGATATGTTGTAGGAGAAATCTGAAAACAAATGATTGTCCCAAATATGCAAACCATAACAAAGAAATTTCCAGAAAGGCTAGAGGGCCGTTGCCATCTGAAAGCCCTTTAAAAGGACAAGTTACTTCCCCCTCTCCCAATGCTTTCTTTCGGATAGGGTAAGAGCAATTCTTTGGTTGTCCTTTCTGGCCCTCTTCACAGTTCTTTGCATCGTCTTTTTAGAAAGAGAGCTGGCAGGGAAGAGCACTAGGATGGGGGAGAAAGGGGGGGAGGGTGTTGGTGGGATGGAGGAAAGGTATCTGTTAAAAAGATGCAGTTGTGTGCAATGGGCGCGGGAGGGTCGGCCTGTTGACCCTCAACTACGAAAATGTTCTCCCCCGACAAAAGCTTTTTGATACCGGCCACGATTCTTCGGCCCTTTCACGACACCACGTCGACTTTTTGTAAGATTCCACGTTGCTGCTGCTACTGCATTGCTTCAGCTTCTTCTCCTCCTCCTTCTTATAAACTCGAACGACCCCCAACCACCGCTAACGGCTGCAACACACACACACACACACTCACACACTGCAGCTGCCACTACTGCATTCAGAAGCCCTTAGGCCTGACAGCTACCAAAGCAGCCAGTTCTCTGAAGATTAAAAGAAAAACAAATGAAAAATCTTTTATAAAAAGAAGTTGCAGCACGAGGCCTTTCCAGGGGAAATGACCTCGAGATGATCAAAACATATGTGCTCTTAGAAGAAGATCAAAGGTAAATTACCTTTGCGAATTTGCTCTGAATGATAAAAAAAAATGCTGTACTTTTCATGTTTTCAAACCTTCAATTCAACGCTAAGTCAGTATAACGAAAAAAGAAAAAAAATATCAAAACAAGAAATAAGCAGAAAAAATGTCAATGTTAAAAGTTTAACGGTAAGGCTGTGCACACATGACAGCGTAACCTAGAAGTACCAAGTGTTCCCTTCCAGGCACACGAAGGTTAATTAGCTGGCTTCTTTTCTTTTTCTTTCTTCATACAAAGAAGGTGCAATCTCAGCACAAACCCAGACACCCACTTTTGCTCCGATGATCACACAGTGGCCGTAAAACACGAACAAAACAAGATATTTTAAGCAGTCTAAAGTTTAATGGAATGAAGGGGTAAAAGGTGGTTTTGAAATGGAGGAAGATTAAATAGCGAATAAAAACCTTGAAACTTAAGTCGTGAAGCACCCTACAGCAAATTGTCTGTTAAAAGAAAATATGTATTAAGTGGTCGTTCTGTAAAACGGAAGAAAGTCCCAAGAATTGATCTTGCGCAGAACCAGTTATCAATCTAAACTTACAATTGTAATTCACATACATCTCGACCTTTTATAGTCGACTGAATAAAATAAAAACTGTTATGAAATGGTAAGAGAGTAAAATAAAGAATTACTTTGAACCATATAAGTAAACTTGTCAAAAAAAAGATGCCATAATCTAATTTCAGAACTTCGAAAATAAAGAAGAAATACATAATACAAAGGGATGCATATAAATTGGTAACAAAAAAGAAATAGAACCTTTACTGCTGACAATAAAACAGCCCCTGAAAAAGCACTATCCACACGATGTTCAAAACTACCAAGAATCCAACAGTAACAAAAATTGGCTTAGTTTTCATAAGGAAAAAACACTCATTCTGGCACTCATCTAGTTAATAATGGGCTTTACATCGTCCTGTCATGATAACTCGATTACAACGAGCATTCCATCACGTTCTCTCATAGAATAATCAAAAGAGGGAAGCAATTTATTTTAAACGGCTTTGTTAAAGCAAGACAGCCTATAATCAATGGTACTCAATCCAACTTCGCCAGCAGACTCTAACAAAGATTGTCTGTTAATGCAACGTACACTACTTCGATCAACGGGCATCTAACGGCACCCAGCATCATACCCAAAGCCCAGTCAAACGAGTTCTCTCTACATTGAACCTTCCAACCCAACCCTTCCAAAAAATACCTTAGGTCAAGATATTAAGAGTAGCAGACTAAGATGTCAGCGACTGTTCATTCCATGGGTGTACACAAACATACATACATAAATTTACATCAGCATCTGAAAATACGATACGACTGATCAGCTCTCAGATGCACATATTAATGAATGCTTTTGGCTACTAAGATATATATTTAAAACCAATATCACAATACTGTACTAAGAACTCATCTAACTCGAAAACGAGATGGATCTCGGTAGTTTCAATGATCTGTAGCTCTAACAATTCAGAAAATTTTAACTGTATAGGTCTGCAGAACGAGGGCCTCTGAGTTTCCTTAGTATCTGAGTAATGATGCTCACATAATTACATTTTTTATTGTGGTAACCTTTATTCGTACAGGAAAAAAACAAGCAGACACCACAGATGCCATTTCCAAAACTCGTACGACTGTGATATTCGATAGGACGGACGGCGTGAAAAGGTCAGAAGATCTCTGGGGAAAGACAAAGAAAGCTTTCTTGTTGAAGTCTATCCTGGGTCTGCTTTTACCCCGGTCCCACGAACCACTGCCATTAATGGGCGTCGGGTTCTCACAAGATCCAATGACAAACTTCAAATCCTCCCATCAGTAAACAGACGCGCGAAGAGCGGGAAGGAAAACACTATCAAAGAGTCTCATTCACTGTTGTTTCCACAGCAGGAATTTGGATCCGAGCAGTGAATGACCAATATTGATGGCGGGTTGGAAATAAGTAATAGCACCTAAAGCTCTTTCCAATCTTACTACAACATCGAAGGATTGAAAAGTTTATTTTTTTCAACAGCTACGATCCTTTAATCAACATATTTAACAATTACATAAATAAAAACCGCTGAATTTCAATAAGATCCTAAGTGTAACTGCATCATTAATCCTAACATATAAACATCATTACTTACTTTCCTATCAAGTGATTAGACGAAAAAGCACTGGGCTTTCTTACTGAATATTATGGAGCCTTTACTGACAGAATCGAAATGAAACACGACATTAAATACGAAACTTCATCAAAGGCATCGTCTCTTGCGCCTTACTTAATAGTAAGGAATACTAAGTTACAACATTCCGTAAAGATTGATTCTACTCAGAAATGTATTACCCTATATTTCTAAATAGTATACAATTAATATATTGAATAAGAACTATACCATAAATCAGACAAATACTACATTTTTACAAATTTACTATGATGATGATGATAATGTTGGTTTATTATTATTATTATTATTATTATTATTATTATTATTATTATTATTATTATTATTATTACTTAGATAGCGATATTTAAAAGCTCAATACCATAACACCTCGTATCATAAATATTCCCGTTCCTCAAGATGAAGAGCAAATTTTAAAGCTCACGAATACTGTTCTTCTACGTAAGGTCAAACCACGACGTGGCCCTTCCCTTCGTCAGTATGCCCCTTCGCCAAAGGCTGCCCCACCCAAAAAGCTCTGTATGCTCGGCTTCCTTGCCCATGACCTCTAATACCCGAGGTCACTAGGCTCCACTGCACACCATGGTCTGGTTCCAATATCTATACCTCTGAGGCTTTCCACTTCCCACCCACGGATAATACGGTGATTCTGAGCACATTTCGGAAAACCAAATGTCTCCAGAACTCAACGAATCCTAAGAACGGATGTTTCGTCCAGCATTCGACCAAGCAAACGATTCAACAATGGACTAATTCTCCATGCCCTACCACCACATGACAGGTCCCAACACCCCCAATGAAGCTATAAAAATAGCACAGCAACTCAAGTAAGATGCTTTATCTGAGGAGAATTGACGCCGGGATCTACTCACGTGACCGAGGAATACTGGGCGCGAGGCGAAACCTTTCATAAAAGGGGGTCTTTCTACATTCATTGGCAAGAAGGCAAGCGCAGCTTCTCAAACAAGCAGCAGCAGAAGGTGAAGGAGCAGCAGCAGCATGGCTACAGTAGAGGGGCAGGTTGGTGGGGCCGGAGGCTGACCACATTCCTCACACTGGCCATCACCATCAGCACCGCTACCCTCCTTCAAGTCCCTCCCTCCCTCTCTCCCTCCCCGTCTCCAGCTCCGTTCGCGCTCTCTTCCTCCTTCAATACGAAACTTCCCCGGCCTCCCTCCACCTGTGACCAACTCTCGTCTCGGTACTTCCAAGAAAGAAGGATTTACCTGAGCCTTCAGCCATCCCACATATTCCAACTTCAACAATAGCAACAAAATAAATGTCTTGGATCAAGACAAAAGGGAGAAAACGGATAGAAATTAAAGAAAAACACTCAAGTGTGGAAATGTCCCGGTTACATTTGTAATTCTTCGAATACACAACCTTAACCGCCACAATGTTCGTTACAGTTAAGAATAACATACTAGTCACATTCACGTGATATTTAGTTTTTACATCAAGCAACTATGACCTCAAACCTTTTCGTTTCCTGGGATCTGAATCATAACGAATTAATATAATAGCAAAGACCTCTCAACTTTTCAGGTTTCATGGAAAGAAGCATTTCTTTCATGGTAAAGAAACAAGCTTATAATATACAGCTGTGTATTTTATCTGAAATGTTTCTATAAACTCTCTCTCTCTCTCTCTCTCTCTCTCTCTCTCTCTCTCTCTCTCTCACACATACCTGTTGCGGTCTGCCCCCAGCCCCACCGCCCTACAGGCCAAATGGGCCAAATAAACCTGCAAACATGCCCAGCGACCCTAGTATTCTCGCTGCCCTGTAATGACGACCGTGACCAGGGGCACAAAAAAGAAAAAAAAGATCTACGCACCAGACACTGCTCAAAGACTTTTGGAAGTTTGATAAAATAAAGTAACATGCATTTGTGTGAACAGACACCATTCATATACCTACAAGCAAAGTTTGAAAAGTACAATATTAATTCTTGCAGACATAATTTACGTCAAAGTTTTAAACCCACAAGTAATCCTTAAATTCTTAAATACTTGACCCCTGTGAGACTGCCGATTAAGGTACACTGATCTGGATACATTTACAAACAATATGAAAGTTTATTAAAGCGCGTATCATACAATAAATCCCTCGTTAATTCGAACTAAAATAACCCACTCAACACTTGTTCATATTAAAAATTTTTTTTTAATCTTTAAGCATTCCATTCTCAATTCTAACAACTTAGAAAAGAATATTCATTTTAACAGAACTAACACCATCCATTATTACGGAAATAGCTAAGTTCCACGATACAAATAACGGAATCTGAGCGAGAAAAAAATTCTAAACACGTGAATGAATACGGTCCAAGAAGAGAAAAGAGAGGCTACGCTTGCTGTACCCCAGGACAGACGTGCGAGCGGTCTTTGACCTAAAATTTACCAAAGGTATCCATGCGCCCACACCCCACATTTCAACCATACACACAAAAAGCTACGCTAACAAAACTGATTCGCGATAACTATAACCATGAGTAACAATCACTCAGTGCCAATATCAGCGACTACAATTCTCAACCATATTTCATGTTATTGTGCACCTGATCCAATAAAATTTTTACTATACTGTATCTTGGTGAAAACTGACAAAGGGACATGGCAGCGGATTCACACAAACACACACATGTATATAATATATATACATATATAATATACATATAATATATATATATATATATATATATATATATATATATATATATATATATATATATATATATATATATATATATATATATATATGAGAGAGAGAGAGAGAGAGAGAGAGAGAGAGAGAGAGAGAGAGAGAGAGAGAGAGAGAGAGAACTAAATTCATGGGAAAACTGCAATGGCCCTTATGTGAACTGCTTTAAAACTACAGCAAAATATCGTGTCGTTTTAACGGTGACCTAACAGGTGTATGCACTTAGGAAAACCTTCTTGGTGGCAACTGTTTTCATTTCATCAATATAAGTTTTAAATTATATGGTCAAGCTTCCATCAGACGATTGCTCCTGTTATGATTACAATTCATTAACATAAAACACACACACACGTGTGTGGGGGAGGGTACACACGCAATCTTTCATACATTCAAAATGTATCAACATAATTTGGATTTTAATGTCACAAAGCAGGCTTTAAAAAAAAATAAGACAGTATTCTCGCCCGTGGTGCTTAAACGGCACAACAAAACCATGTAATTGCATCCTCCGTCACATTAAACAAATTACGAGGTGTCAGTGAGAAGCATTTACGTTAATCTCTACTAAGGCAGAGATGGGGGAGGGTAGTGGGGAGAGGATTACTTCTTCCCGACAGTTTAAATGTGTGAGAGCAGGATGAAGCCTCGAAAACACCTGGGGGGCTTCCTCGAGGCATCCATCCCACGGGCAAGAGAAGAAGTGAAAGAAGTCGAAGGCTTTTTCACTGGGTCACGGTTACAGCACTCTTCCCAAGTGGCGGCTTTTTTCTCTTAGTGTTTGTGTCATGATGCTTAGTCAGCTAAGCCCCATCACAGATAAAGCCACTCCAGCATCTCAACCAAGATTTGACCGGAAGAATGTTCACATACTGTATTTCAGCTCATGGCCACATACAACAATACCACATACAATATGAGAAAAAATGAGAGAATATATGTTGGTACACAACCCTTTTTCAAACTAGTGGAGTTACTTGTGATTGCTACACTCCATGTGTATATCATTTTTCAATCTAGCTTATGATTGCCTTTTCTGTTACTGACATAATGCAGTAACAAAGGAAAAGCAAAGATAACAACGACTGACAAAAAAATTATACATATATACACTGAAATATACACTGTCTTAGAAGTTAGGGCATTATTTTTCTACAAGGAAATTCTGTAGCAAAATCAATTTAGTATACTTCATTATATGGATGAATATTATGGGCGTGGTGCTCTCGCAATTTATTCACAAAAAATTCTATTTGCAAACATATATATATATGTGTGTGTATGTGTGCGCGCAAAAATTACATAAAACACTAAATTAAGGAGAGAACGTGCAAAACAAGTAAAAGAGCTACAGGTTCTTGCCAAAGACATTTTTCAACGCAGCTTAAAACAGCCACGAAGGATTACACACAAACACACAGAGAGAGAGAGAGAGAGAGAGAGAGAGAGAGAGAGAGAGAGAGAGAGAGAGAGAGAGATTACTCTTATATAATGTGTGTCCTCTACACACGCGTGACCTTTTTATATTCACAAATATTAGGGCACAAATATCACTTAATATCTATTAAACTATACCTTGCGAATAACTTAATTCCCTTGATTTAAATTATTTCCCGATAACTTAATGGTATGAGTTTAATAAATTGTACTTGTGATTTAATATATAAATAAATAAACATATATATTTATGTATATATTATATAAAATATATATATATATAACCTATACATGAATGTGTTTGTTGATGCATGTTTGTTTACGGTGTGCTCTAATAGTATAGCAACTATTCAATCCTGGGTCTGTAGAAAAGTAATTTTCTTTTATTAGTCACTCTGAAAGAAAGGTAGACTGTCACGGATCTATGCTTAAACACACCCATTCTGCAAATGAGGCAATTCCAAGTGTCAGTTTACAATCAAATATGAGGAACAGGGATAGAAGACAATGCAGGTTATTGGGAAATACTTGATACCTGTTCTCGTTGATGTCAGGATCAAGAAACTTCCAACTCATTTGGAGGATGAAACGGATTCTCACTCCCCATGTTCCCACGACGAAGCAGCACAGTGCTAAATCTCGATGAGAACATAATGGCCACCCCCGCAATTCTTTTCCTCTTCCCGTGTCACCAGTGACAATAGCTGGGCGCAGGTACATTTTTTTTACAGAATACTGATATAATTGATATGAACTCTGAAATACTGCAATTTTACATAACAGACTTCCACATGTTCATTTCGCTTTCTCACGGCGTATTTTACAAGTACAACATTGTCAAGACGGAAGGGTTACACGCCCTTGAACGTCAAGTCGAAGCCGTTCAAGTGAAGAACAGGTCAAGATTAGAGTCGAGCATAACCGATTCAGTTGTACGTTTATGTTTACTGCCTGACTTTTGCGTTATCAACTTTGATATTGGAGCTCAGAATCGAACTTGCTGACAATAAATACGGTTTGTTACTCTCGTGCAAGAATAAAAGCACGGAATTACTCTGAATTAGCAAGGCTCAGACATACATAACTTCATCCGTGGATTTTCGAGGTTCACGTGAAAGTAATCAGTCACATCATTCAAAATGAGTACGGACACGTGATTTCGTGGTATATACCTAAGTTCAGAATCGAGGTTTCTTGATATTTATTTTACTAAATGCAAACATCACTGCAAATACTTCTGAGATTCGCAGCAGAACGGATATTTGATCAAAGCACAAGACTATCTAAAACTAATGTTCCAAAGCGCGCGCACACACACACACACATATATATATATATATATATATATATATATATATATATATATATATATATATATATAATATTATACATTACATATGCATATATATACGGTATATACTGTATATATAATATATATGATGACATTATAATCAGTTGTGCGTCATATACGTATGAATGCTGTAACTGACAGCTGTATGAGAGAACTGAACAACACGTGTAGTTGTAAATCGCGAGCTGAAGTTCAATTCTTATGCACACACACACACTATATATATATATATATATATATATATATATATATATATATATATATATATATATATATATATATATATATATATATATATATATATATATATATATATATATATAGTGTGTGTGTATGCACAAATACGAACTAATTCCTCAGTGATATACGCACCTCTACGCCTCTTGGTGAAAAAGAAAGGAAAGTGAAAGCCATCCTGTACGTAATCCATTTTCATGTTGTTGTCCGCAGAAATACAGTAACAGAATATATCCACACGCAGAGATCGACCTCACAAAACAGACCCGATGAACGCCGTCGTTCTT
The DNA here is from genome assembly GCF_040412425.1 of Macrobrachium rosenbergii. Taxonomy (NCBI): domain Eukaryota; kingdom Metazoa; phylum Arthropoda; class Malacostraca; order Decapoda; family Palaemonidae; genus Macrobrachium; species Macrobrachium rosenbergii. The sequence continues at coordinate 26,018,792 of NC_089783.1, read as the reverse complement.
CCGGTCTCCTTCTATTTCACGAACGACAGAGTTGAGACCCAGGTCGCTCATCGCCTCTCAAGACGAACAAGTGATTGGGCGTGATTGCACATCTTCCTCGTGACTAGACGATCATGACGTCACAAGAGAAGTAACATCACGAACTCAACCCTCGATGGATGTTCGTGGCACCGACGGGGCACCGGTGCGCCCACGAGTGTTTCGGCAATATGTACCTGACAAAGAGATTTCTAGACTAATACGAGGAATCTAGAACGAAGTCTTATCTCAATCTCGCTATTGTAACGACAAAAAGTTGTTATCACAAATGCTCATTTTTGAAGTATTTGTGATGGCGTCATCACTTTACTGATACAGCCAACATTATCTAAATCCATTATAAATCAGAAGCACAATACAGCACTGAAAAACGTAGCACTGATGTATGTAACACATTAGTATCATAGTTTCAATAAAATGTAAATAATGCATGGTGTATCCCATATTTTACACAACTAAAGTATAAATTTGTGTTTCAGTAAGACCTTCCATAGACAAGGAGTAGAAAATGTGAATCGTGAACCCTTTTTGAAATCCAGGGTAGGCGGAATGTCTGGCCTTCACAAGTGACAACATCCGAGCTTTGTATGCACTTGTTATCCACTGGAATTTGTTCCGGAAGTCGTTCATGACGTAAAACGTCATTACATGACATACACACACAACACTACACAACAATAAGTCACACACACGCAATGTTTTATCTACCGATTACAGCTGAATACTAGGGAGCGCTTTCACCACAGAATATAATTTCCGTCCACCCAAACTTCCTATGCATTTCCCAGTCACATTTCCTTTCTCAACCAAAACATCTTATGAGAGAAAACAACTGCAATAAACTAGGTCCAGAAATTATGTAGGCTATATTAATGCATCCTTGACACCATACAGTACAAAAATGAAAGGAAAACTAAATTTTACTCACTGGTTTATGATAAATTTTCAACTCAGCTTTAAAAAAAATAAAAACCAATGCTACATCACTGCAACAGCTCAAAAGAAAAGGTTTGTTTTGTAATGCAAAACAAAAGGCGCTGAAACATTGAGTCAAGTTAGCTTATCAACAGCTACGCGGTGGCCATTAATTGCAAGGCTGCAATAAAATGGAACTCGACATTGCTTCATGTATCTATCAGAACAGTTGACACTGTTAAGTACAGCAAGCATTACCTGAAAAAGGATGCCGAGTACGGCACCCGACAATGCAGCACCATACAACCCTAGCACATCAACAATGACCTGGATAGGCTAAGGTAGAATACTGTATATACAATATATGAAATATTTCAGATCGGTATAAGAACATACGACGCTTGTCTGCATAGTGGCCATTTCTAGAGAAGGCCGGAATAGCACCGTGTAGGCATTAGGTTTGCTCGGCGATCTACCAACACCTTGCTTTGACCTGCTAAATTCACTTCAGGGAAGTACGTGGGGATACCTGATGTCTGTACACGTGAAGGAAAAAAACGAACGTGGTAGAGATAGGCGAATGGAAAAAAGGGAAAAAATCAAGGGAGAAAGAGAGAGATAAAAACACGATGGAGCTTACAATTCTGAAACGAAATTAAGCTGAAGAAAAGGAGGGGAAGGGAGCCCTTTTAACTCGGGATGCCATGCACGAATGCCACTGCCTGCAAACTACGACAGGCTAATCAGAAATGAAAATCGATGATATGAAATTAAAACTTGAAGAGTCCCACTAATATAATTATAAAACCATGACATTCCTAAAAGAATCCTACTGTTTTCCAAGAGAAGCCTTATAAACTTCACGGTTACGTCGTACAATATGCTTTCAAGGATTACATAAAAACAACTGAATCCAGTGATTAAAGAATAGTAATGGTGTAAAATCATTCTCACAGGAAAGGTAATGTCTACACAATGAAATGTTACTCAGACCTACCCTGAAACATATCAACAGCATAATTATAAGGAATTATCTCAATTCATCTGGCCCAACTTGGAATACCGGAGACACCGGTGCGGTGGGGGGAAAATCTCAGGTGGCAGATAAATACATACATACATACCGACGAAGAATGTGCACTAACAACCTACAGCAACGCCTTCATCTCCTCCTTTCCCTTTTCATTGAACACCCAGAAAGATGAGACGAAACCAATCCTTCTCCGGCTACCACACAAACGAGAGACATTTCACACACAAGTAACTTACCGTTAATCTCATATTTTTTACTTGCTGCTTCGGACAGAACGTCTTAGAAGGAAGGACCTACTGTCTGAGGGAAGTGACAGATCCTCTTCTAATGACGACAAAGAACTGCATTAAGGACTTCCTGCTCTTAGATAAACTGCGGTCCCAAAGGGACCAGCGAAAGATGATAGTCGAAGTCAGAGGACAAAAAGACCTCAACTGCCAATACCCAGGAAATACCCGGTGTCTTTTTACAGAGCACGCATACATGCCATTCTCCTGCAGGATACAGGAACCTTCGAAAAACCTTCCTCTCCTTCCTCTTCCTTCTGATCGTCTATCCTGTGAGACCCTGATGCATGCTGTGAAGTGAAAATAGAAAGGAACGCTAAGAAGGAATAAAGGAAGATACAGGATTAAGGAACCGAAAGATGAATGTGGGGAAATTTAGGGGATTTCAAAGTCTACCGTAACGTTTCGCTTAAACAGATCTAAACTAGACTATCACATCTATTTGACACGGGGGAGGGAGGGTCTGGGAGAGTCGGGGCATACTGAGGGTGGGACTACAGTCAGTTTTCAATTCCGAAAAAAAAGAACAGGCCCCTGAAAAGCCATAGGGAAAAGCAGGATAGCCATCTAGAATTCCCCTCATTATTCTTCTCTTTAATAATGCCGCATTTCCCCCTCATCCTTCACGATCGCTCCAGGAGGGCATAATACCACAACAACAACAAATGCAGGTTCACAAAAAACAAATTCAATCAATCTCGTCTAAACAGTATAGGCCTAAAGAGGCCTAAGGAACCGTGGTTCCCAGTCTTCTCTCTCTTTAAACAGCAACACACAAGAGAGGGTACCTGATCAGCGACTGGGACATACAATCCTCCAAGGAGGAAAGGATGCCGAAGGATACCGAACTTGAGGCCACACAAAGACGCTAAAATAACCTTGCCATTCACGTCAAGCGTTTTCAAACGCCCTCGTCGTCTCCTTTTAGAAAAAGAAAAAAAAAAAAGGAAAATCCGGGAAATGGAAAAAAACTGGATTCGAGTAAGGGGGAATATATATATATACCCGAAACCCAATCAAGCGCAAGTGCAGCGGGGGTGACTATCGTTTAAAGGGCCAATCAAAAGGCTGCTGCTGATCTTTTAGGGCAAACAAACTCGAGGTAACAGGTAGCGAGTAGCTTCTTCAGAGATGGAACCCAAAATAAGCCATAAAAAAATTCGATGCCCTTCTAAACTTTTTTTTTTTTTTACAATTCCCTTTTTTCGTTTCTTCTCCGCGGAATGAAGAAAAAACCATATCGCATGTAATGAGAGGAAACCGTTACCAGAAGGGAAAAGGAAACGGCAAGTAACGAATAACGCGTGGGAAAAGTTCTTCATTGAAGATAATGTCGGTTTTTGGTAAAGAAAAATGAAAAGAAACAGACAGCCATTCCATGGTCTCTCGACAGTCACAAAAAACCCTTTATACAATAAAAATAAAACGATATGTTGACTCGACCACGTACAAGGAAATATAAAAACACTTATTGCAATCCATGCCGCAATCCCAGCACGTTAGCATCCAAGCGAAATGTAAGTAAAGAATGTTTAAAAGAAAAGAAAAAGTTTCAACTTGAAAAATCGCCAACATGAGCCGGCAAGCCAGACTTTCTTCAGGCTCAGGTATGCGGTAACGGTAGGTAGTGCAATGGTCGCAACTTCCGTCCGGTCACTTGGAAGAACACTTCGCGCACACAACTCAGCTCTTTCATTCGCAAGCGAAAGCAGTTTTCTACGCCATCAAGAAGGAAATAGTATTTCAAAACCACGTCAATAGGTCACAGCAAATGATTTCGCATCCCTAGAAATAATAATAATAACAAAAAGAATGATCTGTGATCAGAAGCAGCGTAGAGCTGCAAGCATTCACTACCTGTATAATATGACGAAAACGAGAGCTGAGAGAAGAAAGAACGTGTAATCTGGAGATTCATTATTCATCACTTTTTACCTTAGTTAAATGTTGGCACTTGTAATGAACTGAACTGTTACGGGTGGCACTGATTTATTTCACTGATTAACAAGCAGGTGCGCATAAAGGAAGGGGGGGGGGGGGTTTCCCGTATAAACTGACCCAGGTTCAATGAGGGACACGTACGTCTACTACACTATGTTAGTGATTATAATTATTCTCTATCCGCATATTTATTCACAATAGACCAAACCCGGAAGTAATTATTAAGAAACTCATTATAACTATACAATTAAGAATTTTGCCGATTTATGCGCTACCATTTCTTAGAGTTATAGCACTTTCTCTTTACCTCTTACGAAGCTTGAAGTAAGAGTCATGATGCAACGTTGAGTAACTCAAAAGATGAGCACCAAAGCTGACAAATTTTGTGGGAGGTTGGTTAAAGTAATTTGTCTAAGTAATTTGTCTATTGAAAATATGTCAAACTCGACCACATGCACAATGTGAAACTCAGTGAATCATGATCGAAATTTACAAAAACAAAGGATACTAAACCGTTGATAATCGACCCAAAATTAACGTCTGTGACTTTATTATACTATCGGATGATATGAACTATTATAATGTATTTCACAGAATATTGCGAGAAATTTATTTTCCCAACGGCTCACTCACAAACGACACTTTGTTTCCAAAGCATTTCTGAGTTTACATGACATAATAACTGTATATACGTCTATGTTCATTTGTAAGTGGGGGAAAATATTTACTACCAACGAACTGGTTCGAAATTGAATATTTTGTCTAACGGCGTCGAAGTCTGGTGGAATTTTCCGAAATGTTCGCAAGATGGACCTTCCGTAACTTATGGCGGCCAAAGATATAAACGCCTAGTTAATTATCAAAGCTATTCCCGACAATGTATCCCGTCCACAAGTTCTACGACCACCTTTCGATAGGCTGTAAACAAAGACCTTAATGGCGACACAAACGAGGGTTTTTTTTAAGAGGTTACTCGTCAATGGGCAAATAGTCACCAGAGAGAGAGAGAGAGAGAGAGAGAGAGAGAGAGAGAGAATCTCCCGGGGAATTCGTAAGTCTCAAAAATAGCACTGAAGCCACGAAGAATTACGTCGTCATCTTCTGGTTGAGCAAAATTCTCTACCGCAGAGCGAGTGACTTGCTGGAAAACTGTGACTGGAAGATGCACAGTGATGTTCCCAAATAAAAAGAAGCACAGAAGAAGTAGGATAGACTGAGAGATTACCTATAAACAAGGATAGCGTTAAACTGAGTTTCATTAAGAAGTTACAAGCATAATCACACAAACTCGCACACTTACACTTACAAGGTTCGATTTCCGGGAGAGAGGGGAAAATGCCAGAATATTCCCTTAATTTCTACTGTGCTTCTGCAGACCTAAGAAGGAAACACGTTCATGATACCTGGTCCACGGTAGTGGGTCGCAGTCAAAATTGTATGGAGCTGACACCTCAAGACAAACCTCGCTGGTTACACACACACATTATTATATATATATATATATATATATATATATATATATATATATATATATATATATATATATATATATATATATATATATATATATATATATATATATATATATATATATATATATAGGGTGCCAGATGTACACTAATAAAACACCCTTATACTACTCCCCTACGCATCAACAGAAGCTTGGTGGGTACGTGACTGACCACGCCCACACGTGAAACAAACAGTGCATCTATTACAAAGTAAAAGTGTTCGTGTCAAGCACAATAGCGTTGTTAGTTACCATTACATAAGCCTAGAAATTACAATGATAAAACACTTCCTTTTTATGTAGTCAAACGTAGCAAAATACAGTAGAACTTTCTAAGACTTGATATACTGTAAGCTGTAACGAGTTTCTGGATGACCATTCCTGTAGCCATTTGTTCCTATTTGCTACATATATGCGTATTAGCATATATAAAACGTATGCAGTACATCCTCCGGATTTCACTTTCATGCATTTACTTACGAATGCATGTAGCAAAATTAGATGTCGATGCATTACTAAGTTTTGAAAATATAGCAATTCTGTAACAGGAAACTTAGACAACAGCCGAGTAACTCAAAAGCAAACTCTCCGCGCAGCAGCAGCCGTCTTTTTGTAGGGTGTCATTTACTACATCTCCGTAGACTTAACTGGACCCGAAACTTGCGGGAACGAGACAGACGGGGAATTCACCGGGGACTTTACGTGGCCCTTCTCTAGCTATGTTGGGGAGAGAAAGGGAGGGAAGTCGTGTAGTAAAGAGCATACAACGTCTAAAGTAACGACCAACCAAGGGAACTAATAAAACCAAAAATGTTACAACTCTCTCGAAACGAGATGAAGCCAACAGGGAAAAAAAAAAAACCGGAATCCTCTTCTACGGAATGCAAAAAGCACTAAGACAGGATACAGTGAAAGAGAGCTGACAATGTCAAACTATACGTTTCAAGTCAAAGTATAACTTTCAACGGGACAAAACATATGAGAAATAAAGGCAAATCTTTTTCAAAACATCCCCTAAATTGGATAGTTTCATAATCGACCTGCTAGAAAGTTCACATAATACGTAAACATGAATTACGTCCTTTACCAAGTGAATAAAAAAATAGAAACTAAAAAAAACTCAAAGCTGTATGTTTAATGATTTTCAGCTGTATGGTTCTGAACCTACACTGGCCAAACGCCCAGTGCTTATGATGTCTACTCCTCTCCGACTCGGACAGAAAGCGGTTTCCCTTATTGCGAGGGACTGTATGCAATGATAAATGCCGGTAAATTCCATTTGTAATAAAACCAAGCTTACCATTTGTATTGATTTTGTTGCAAGAAATTACTGCTCTAGTTCTAGTTGATAATATCAACATTTATCTTCAATTATTCCAAAACGTTTTTACTATGAGGATCCGCTGTATTTTCCAAATTCAAGCCCCCTTTTTAACGGAGTTTTCCTTTCTGTCATTATCCTTAAACAATCAGGTCTGAAAATAACATTCTAGTGACCAATCCGTTTAGATCGTGTATGTAAGTTATTATTTATTATTACAATAGTTTAACCAGATCACTGAACTGATTAAAAGCTCTCATAGGGCTGGCCCGTGTGTAACAATAGCTATTATAAAATGGGTCATTCAGTACCACTAGCAAAATATACAAAATACAAACTTCAGCCAGTACGAAATTGTCAGACATTACATTAAAAAACACCCACAAATAATGACAATGAATTACATACCATTAATAATTATGAAATTCAACAAGAATATTACAGTCAAATATATTTTTCTTAGTATTTTTAAAAGTACAGATTTATAATTTATATATATATATATATATATATATATATATATATATATATATATATATATATATATATATATATATATGTGGTTAGTTTCAATATACAGGAAAATTTTCTCCTCACGGATTATCATGAAGGAAAGATACCCCCTCCTCTTAAGTCAACGCAGATAAGATTGTTAAAAACTGCCGTCTCCATTATCTAGGCCCTCCTTCACTGACACTTGAAAGTGTTTTTGTTATAAGATAATAGGTTTAAGCCAGAAGGCTGCTGCTGCTGCTAAAAATGTTCATTGGATGGCGCGACATATACAGGATTGCAGTCGCCTACGAGTACAAAAGTTTATTAGGATGTGGCAGCATGTTAAGTGACCAGGTTTGTTTATTTTTTTTAAAGGGGATTAACATTCTAATGACAGGGAAAACCATGGCACTATGTGATTTTTAGCCTTGCATCTCTTCGACGTCCACATGGGACATTACATGTTAAATGGTTTCCGATGCATCGATTAACACGTACTGACACACTGATTCTCAGCACACCACATGGTAATTACTGAAGGATTACTAAGCGAAAAAAAAACCAATACACACTTTTTCACTGGGCAAATACTCCGATCCCATACTACTGTACTTCTGAACATTAAGTCAACCACATATTCTAACCTTGCCTGTCGCGTCAACAAGAATCGTCTCGACTGTTTCCTTCAATGCCCTACCATCACCTATGGGATCCATTTGTGTAAGGCCTGTGCCGGCACAAGGCCAGCTTGTTCTACACCAACCACTTACAAAAATATTTTAAATACTTTATCATTTATATTGTACAGTATATATATCAAATTGCTTCCTTATATGTGAAAGATATAGCATATGTCCGGCGAAGACAATTAATAATGAAATTTATGAGACATTCCTGTGAATGCAGAAAATTTATGAGACATTCCTATGGATGCAGACTGGATCCATCAACAAATGACATATTAGCTAGACAAATTCAAATTTAGTGATAACAGTTAAAGGAAAAGAAAGCACGTAACACACGCATATTTGGGAAGGTTGGCACATAATACATAAATGGCTGCCAACCCGTTTACCAACACACTCAAATTGTTTTTTAAAACCACCAATTAGCATCTCCTAACGAATGAACGACACAAATAACTGGAAAGTACCACTTTAAAACTGAACTAGACAATATTACTACCTATATAACAACCTCCCTTACTCTTATTCATTACTCTAAATCCGTACCACCACCAGTCTCAAATGGCCTACCCTTTCCTGACCTGACAAAGACACTGCTGTAGAGCGATGCTAATGACCTCTTAATCAGACGCCTTCTTGAACGACCTCATCTTTTTTTCTCTCTCGGATTTGTTGGGATTAAGCAAAACAAACATGATCTGATTCATTTGCTCTGAAACAACAAGTAACAAGCGGGAGGAGTGAGGCCATTCAATTTAAAACAATAGGGTGCAGGTGCTGCAGCCACAAACGGAATTTCTGCGACAGAAGAATCCCTCCACACTATGAAATCGAGTAGAGCGTATCCCTTCTTTTCATAAATGTTCATGGTAAGAACTGGTATTTTTACGTAATAAAATCAGTTTTTAATGTAGTATCAATATATTGGTAATGTATTAACAGTAACAATCCGAGAAAAAAGAAATAATCATAAACTACATCTCGCAAATGCCTATCCCAAATTCTCCATCCGTTCCAGGGGGATGAGTGATCTCCATCTCATACCAATGAAATAGTAGACATCCCAGGCGCGCCCAAGACCCAGCCAGGTAAGCCTAAAAATTCCTGATGCTCATTTTTCGAACACATAATAGGCTAAGAATAGAATGCTTAATACCTTGGTGCAAAATGATGAAGCTGCAATTTCATCATGTAACTGCGATTTATGAATCTTCCCACATCAGACAAGAATAAATACTGGAGTGAAAAGGACATCTGACATCCTAGCACAATACACCTTCCCTTCAACCCCAATGCCCGAAGGCCATACTCACCTGAGCGGAGCTCCACACTTTTAAAAAGTTTCACAGGCAAATTCGCGGCAAATGCACACTTCACCCACAATGAGCACACAATTTGAAAAACCTCTCACGGCGAATGTTATTTCAAAACAAGAATTCACTCAGCAAGGAGTCACCGGCCACAGCATCCAAAGATATACGGACAATTCAAGATAGGGTGCGAGGGAGCCACCTCATGCGCACCCTCCCTCTTCACTGGTCAAAGTCATTCTGAGACTGGGAGCGAACTCGGCTAGACCCAACACTCGCTGAGGCAGACTCGACGACGAGTCGGCGGCCGACACAGTCACTACTTGGGACCGTTCTCGGTCCATCGATGCCACTTGGTGTTTTTGTTTTCTTGGTGCTTATATCGAATTCACTCTATTTAGTGACGATATCGCCATTCTTTACGAAAAGTTGACACCAGTAGGTAGGAGACTTCCGTAACAATTACGAAGTAACCGAACATTTCATGAAAGTCAGGCAAGATTTCTACTTTTTATATGGTCAGTGGCAGAAAGAACAAGAATGTGTAACCACTTGTTCCGTTGTTGCTCTCAAAAACACCATTCCTATCACATTCTTTTCACAATACTTCAAATATTCAAATGAAACATCATACCCATGGGATGTAATCCTTATACCGCATCAGCTGAGGTAGAGAAACTACAAATACCTGGTTAATCAGTCAAGGTCTCTTTATATATTATATTTCTGTGATTAACTTTAATTTCCTACAGTTAAGGTCAATAATCCTAATTTCCTACAGTTAAGGTCAGTCAATGATTATTAACATCTCAGGTGTTTGCAATTCACATCTCAACTTATTCCAAACCATCCCATTCCGCTCCAAGCTAGGCACACGCACACACACACAAACGCCACAACCATATATGGGTAAGACCCAAGATTTCAACATCGCTGAAAAAACTCCTGTGGAATAACTCTGCAGTTGCTGTATTAACAGCGCCTCCCAAAAATATGAATAAACGTACCGATCCACTTCACTAAACAAATACAACCAATATTCCAAGAGCAAATGATATCCAAAGACTTTGAAAGCCACCTCGCTAAGCCTAAGCCAACGCCAACAGCAAAAATAAGAACACAGTGTATGCCCCGAGGAAGATCCCCCACTCTATTCATCCCTCTACTCCAACCCGGGCCCTTCCCTGACCAAGAGAAGAAGGAACGATGAATCGCCTCCTTCATCCACGAATGCCTCCACTCGAACATGCCCACCTCACAATAACTATACGAAATAAAAACTCCTTTCCATGTCAAATTAATCTGAATGCAACTATTCCCACACGGAGATAGCAATATGCAAACATTCTGAAATCCTAAACATGGCTTGCTTTACGTAGTTCTTCCCACCGGGAACGCCCTGCGTAGGGGCAAGAGGAGGAGGAGGATGATGATGCTAGGGTTCATCCTGAGCCCTCTCCCTTCTAGTCTCTTCCCCCTCCACAACGTAAAACCCTCCAGCCCCCTCCACCCACGGGGTGACCAATCCTCTTTGGAAGTTCGATCACGGATCCTACGTTCTCAGACCACGATTCTCATTTTCCTTTTCGGCAGGACCCACCGAAGTCCTAATTTTCAGTAATACCTGCATAGAAACGTGGAAGTTAACGAAAGCCATTTCTAACTGGTTTTCGAATAAAACAAATTAAGCTTTTGTGCTTATCAATTTCAATACAGAGGTTTCGTGCAAATAATGAATGTCCAACACACTGCGGCCCATTAATAAACAATACGACCGGAGCTATTAGCGGGTAAATAAATAAATTCTTAACCATATACAGCTACCGGCAAGAAATTACGCAATCACTCCAACAACATGATAACCATACATGCGCTGTTGCAATGCTACACAAGCAACCAAATTTCTGCATACACAAACTGCCACAAAATTATTAAAACTTGAGTAAAATACTTATCTTTAACGACAGAACGTGTGACCCGAAGTAATGAAATTATTGTAACAAAATTATACAAGAGGTGCGTCTAACTGATTCATGCTGCCTTGGAAACGTAAACTGTCTTTTTGGCAAGTCACCAAACACAACCCCTCTCCTTAATATATAAAACTGATTCACTTTGGATGAAATTCTTCTTCAAATACACAATAAAACTTTCTATGTTGGACAATTTCTGTAAGAACTTTTTACCCAAGTTACTAAGCCATGTGCAGTTCTTTAGATAAATGCCTCAATGCAATTGTTTTCATGAAATATATATAAAAAAACGTTCATAGTTAAGACAGTCGAAGTTTTTAGATGCCTTCTTAAAAATAAGTACATCTCATTTCCCACAGACATCCGTGCTTGTGCTAAAAAAAAAAAACATAATCTGTTTTGAAAAAGCAAAGTCGATAATGCATCGATGCAATCTTGTCTCTTTACCACTCTTTAGCGTATTTAGAATGCTGGAATTACTGTAGTTTTCCGAACTTTGTTTTAATGTATAATTACTTTTACTCAAGAAAGTGATTGTATACTCATAAAACGGCTATCAGGCGTTATATTACTCTTCAAATATAAAATTCACATAAATGAACAGGAATCAAAACCATTCACACTTACAGTTTATATATGTACGTATGTATGTACATATATATATATATATATATATATATATATATATATATATATATATATATATATATATATATATAATCTTCTAAATGTACAAAAAAAATCAGGGACTGGAATTCGATATGACCATAACTGCTAAAATGCAAAATTATTCCCGTAATAAAAGTCAACACAAGGAGATTCTTGCCATAAGTTTAGAAATCTGAACTGGAAAAAGTCAACATAATACTGAACTGCCGAATTTGATTAATGCGTCCAAGAGAGCGAGACTGGAGAAGGAGGGGGTTAGTCAATATTAACCGAGCCATTTTCCCTTCCCCTCATCGACTACCGATCTTTACAAATCGTTAATTCCTTTATATATGAAAAAACTCTCCTTGGAGATGGAAACTAAAAAGATAAAAATTCCAGAACCTCATTAAAACAGATCGTAAAAATGGAAGCACAAAAATGATGTAAAGGTAGAGGGGTAAAATAGAAAAAAACTATGGAGGGGGCGCTATATTACGGGATGGCTTTTCCTAAGCCCGAGAGGGCCAACAAAATGTGGGGACCACTAAATTGAAAAACTTTTCCGCTGGCAGTTTATATGAAAATGGTGGCAGAATTTATGGGTTCCTCACAGAAATTTTAAGCCGATATCATAGTAGACACTGAAATGTGCGCATAAAGCGTAATGACTTACTACGGGACAAGCACGAAGCAAGCAAAAACAGCCTTGTTTTCATTACACTGTTTTTGCTGTTACAAAATTGTGTTTGTACTGGTTCTATCTGCTGTTCATAGCATCTTTTCTTCATTGTTTTATGAGTAAAGATATTGATGTAATCCATCATGCGAGACGTAAAGATTCAGAAAATTATGTCAAAATCAGTCAGTAAGTGAACGGGTGTTAAAACATCCAGCCAGTACATCATTATGTCATTTAAGACACTACTCATGTTTTGTTTACCGTTGCATTGAGAATAACTCACTCGAGCAATTTCCCTTTTGTTTGGCTCGACAAATTAATGGGCTGTATTTTTCATCAGTCTTCATCCTCTTCAAGGAATTCATTATAACAAAGACAGCAGAAATTCTCTAAAAACAAGAAATACAAAGTGACTGTTTTCTTAATCGTTTCTTATCCAACAACTCTTTTCTTAACCCACAACTTAATATGATAATATTCAGCAGCAGAGGAGTTATAACGAACGTGTCACGTAATAATGATCCAACTTAGCTGTTGATCATATTACAATCAAAAAGAAAACATCAAGCTTAAAATGCTATATAGCTCTGAAAATCATTATGATAGATACGTTTCCAAGTGATGACAGCCGTACTTATACTCATATATATATATATATATATATATATATATATATATATATATATATATATATATATATATATATATATATATATATATACATATATATATATACATATACACGATTTTAGAACGGCGACCCCATATAAAAATGGGAACAAGCTGGGAAGAAGAATACACGAGTATATATTACATGTAACAAGTTATACTATGAAAGCCCCACAGTCCATTCCCTGTAGAAGAAGAACCTCCGTACAAAGTGACAGTAAGAGAAAACAATCTCATTTTTCAATGCGAGTTATGCAGAGAAGTTTTAAGTGAATGGAAAAAAAAGTCTTGATGAATATGGAAGGGTCGTAACTTCTTTTCCCTTCTCCGAAATCCTGGATTGTTCTCTCCCTTTTTCCACCCATAACTGAGAGACTCTGTTCCCCTTCATTTGGCTTCTTTATTCTTTTTCTGGAATATATGGAATGACTCACGCTGATGTTAACAAGTAGCTAAATGTTTCGGGACTTTTATTTTACAAGAATCGAAACTTTGTAAATTACATCAACAGATAAGCTAAATCAACTTCATGGTAAATGTGGAAAGGAGACCCTCTTTCTCGACCTTTCTGACAGTGTAATCCTGGCAGCACGTTATTATCTTAAAAAAATAAAAAACTATAAATATGCTTACAGAGTAACTTCTCAAAAACCTTGGGGAACTGAAATCGGCATATATCCTGAGGGGCATGAGGACAGACTTTGTCCCTTAGGTAATGCATCAAAGTTTCCCTTCCTCCAAACAGATGGAAAACTTGCAAGTCCGACTGACTTAAGGAAAATAGTAGTAATCTTAAGAGCAAAGAAATCAACAGACATTTTAACAAAGGTGCGAAAGATCCCATTAAGGTCTACGCCGTCGTAACTGTCCAGCCCCAAAAGCAAAGTTTTGACTTCTGTAAATCTGAAAGCCGAGGCAACACCAAGGACTCACCACACTTTTCTTACAAAGACTTCCGCAAAAAAAGTTTTGCCTTCTGTTTAAGGCAATAAGCAGGAGTTCCATCAAACTCTTAGGCACACTAGCACCAACTCCAAAAAGTAATGACTTAAGCGTAGACCACCACTTATGGCCATCGCCACTGGACACCACGATCTCCTTCACACCCTCATAGACAACCCCAATTTGGCTTCTAAGCTCAGTGGAATTATGCCACAGAAGGTCCGATCGACTGTTCCTTCATGAATGATAAGCTTCTTATTTTTCATAGTAGGCAAACTTACATGCAGCGGTAAAGCATGGCTTATTTGTAAGAAGAAAATTGATTTCAGAAGGAGGTGTCCTCTCGATAATGGTGCTAGGATGGTCATTTAGACGTCTATAAATATTGCTCCCTGAGTTCAATAAGATCACAGTAAATACCATCTCAACTGGCCTGGAATTTCAAGTATACCCTTCTTGAAAAAGTAACATCATGAATTACCACATTCACAGCCACATCAACCTTAATCAACCTCTGATCAAATGAGTACCACCCGCGAACCTACTCCACAAGATACACTCCCTGTAACATCTGTGAATACCAGGTAAAGATTGTGGCCATATTGGTGTATGGCTTCAGTCATTAACTGCTCACAACCACAAATTGTGGAAAAATCTAAAGCAGAAATCACATGATTGTCTGTGCCAGTAACTGAACCCAGCCATTTAGTGTGACGAGCACTGCAATCACCAACGAAAATGAAACAGCCTTGGAGTCAGCTTCCTGAACTGCTGCCATTTTGGTAAGTTAGCAGCCATTAACAGATTCATCCAAATCTGGGTTCCTACAGCAATCAAAAACATTTTCCTTTATTATTCGATATTTTCCTGTATTATTCGAAATCAGTTATTCCCCTTCCTTCTTCATGCTATGCATATCTGAAATGGTAATTTTACAGTGTGTTACCAGGAGCTGAATTTGAAATTCATTTCCAAAACCGGGAAACGTAATTTGATTTTCTTTTTCAAATGACTCAAAAGAAACTCGGGAGAGGGGATTACCCCGCTGAAGGGATTACATCATCGACACCCTCCCCCAAGAAGGTTTAGCTATTATTTGAACTTGTCACTGAAAGTCATGCCATCAGTTCTGACTTCGGAATTGATGATGATGTTCCCGGTGATGTTAGGATTATTGGGCTGGTTCACTTGTCAGCAGATCCATGAACTTCTTCAACTTTTCAAAATAAGAGTATTGGTTGATCTGAGATGGTTTATAACCCAGGGAGACAATTTAGCAGGTTAAAGCCAGTGAGTTCAAATGATGGAAGGAAAATAAATTCTTGGATGACAGTAGATTTTAAAGGCAAATAACTGACGTGAAAAGGTGTGATGGTAAATTTGGAACTACGTCGTCTTTGATTCTGTAAATGTACTGCTACTTCACATTAGTAGATAACACTACATATTTTCCCTACTTTAAATCTGGCATGATATGGCAGGGATTGTAAGTTATCTACTTCCCTAGCGAAATTCAACAGTACTCCTTTAACCACACGCCTTATTTCCTTTCCGTTCTGCTCCTTTTTACCCCATTCGAATACCTGCAAAATTATACTCTTCATACTGATCCTAAGAGCTGGGCAGACGCCTGACGATTTTTGCAATGCGGTATCCGTTAAATATTTGTGGAACAGTAAGCTGATGTGTTTGCTTTTTTATGTTTTTTACAATAACACGCCCAGAAAGCGGCCAGATCTTAAAGCTGGCCTGATTTTCAGTATGTTCTTTACAACTGGGCTTTCACCTAAACTTACAGTACTTGACAAAAGGATCTTAGGGATTGAAAAAGAAAAGACCGAAAAATCACAGAGAGAGAGAGAGAGAGAGAGAGAGAGAGAGAGAGAGAGAGAGAGAGAGAGAGAGAGAGAGAGAATTTTATTCAGTAACAGATACATGAAACTTAAAATTACCAATTTTTTCATGTAAAATTGCTGAATACGTTTATCCGTAAGAAAGCCACAACATAAACAAAAGCCAACAAAAAAGAAAAAGAACAAAGGATCCAAGATTTTAAAAAAGAAGAAGTTAGCTCGTAACAAAGAACTGTAAAAACTGTAAACACGACCCAAACTCGCAGGCTGATGTCTAGGATCGGCGAAGACACTCGACCTGCCTGACAAAGGTGAGCGGGGCAGTGATCCCCTTCAAGGAAGTTTAAAGGTAGTTCTGCGGAATCGGACAAGGAGCTCCTCCAACGGAGTGTACAAGTAAATCTCACCCATCAACTCGAGAGACACTCAGGACCCGAAATGCAAGGAAGGCAGCGTCCTGAAAATCGAATAAACATCGTCAGACGTGTTTACGTTGCAATTTACTTCGTTGACACTTCCCGGAGAATGCTCGTTTAAGGGATGCACTTCCAGTGCGAGAGGTTTTCCTCTTTCTTGTCACTTACTTGCTTAAATCTTTCTCTTCCCTTCAAAGAAACAGAAAAAGAAGAAGAAAAAAGGCAGTCCGAAAGAGAGCTTTCTATCTGCCGAGATTTTCTGAGTATTTGTCATCAAACACGCCTGATCACGAGAGATTACCAAACACCTGGTTTTACTTAGAGAGAGAGAGAGAGAGAGAGAGAGAGAGAGAGAGAGAGAGAGAGAGAGAGAGAGAGAGTACACTTACCTGAAATAAATGATGCTCATCAATTAATGTGGTTTCTTGTATGTTATACATGCATACGCAACTACCCTATGAGCAATTTTGCAGGCATGTGTGCATTTGTACATACAAATACTGTGCACATACACAATCCTAACAGTACATAATTAGGTAAAATTAAGTACAAGGTTAGTGACAGACAGACAATAGATAAGGATACATAGGGGAGCAGTTACTTCAACTTACATACATCTACATATATATATATATATATATATATATATATATATATATATATATATATATATATATATATATATATATATACTGATACATACATATATATATATATATATATATATATATATATGTATATATATATATACATACATACATACATATATATAGTGTGAGAGATGAATTGCTTTCCTTGTGTATATACTGTACCTGCAAATAACAGCCCACCGAAAGGACTGCTTTCTGAGATAATCATGGTACCAGTCATTGGCAAACTGCTGATTTCAGAGCGAAAACGGTGTAAACATGGTAGCGGAATATTTATAAGCCAAATTATGCCGAAGACTGCAATAGGATATGAAACTAACAAATCATAAATAACGGCCAGCAATTTCAAGTTACTTTCATTCAAATTGCCTATTCTTAATATGGAAGCTAAGGAAATATATAATACAGCACCTTTAACTATTACTATTAAGGAAATAACTGTAGAAATGTAATTATGCAAATTACAAAAAAAATCCAACCAAAGAAATTAGTAAACAAAGTTCATTTGAAAATATTCGGTTTAACCTGATGATATAGAAGATTAACTTTTTATTACTCGGCATACAAAACACGAATGGTCCATCTTATATCCTTAATCGATCCTTTAAGACTCGGTCTCCTCAAGTGTATTGTGCATCCTCCCTATTCTGTTCATTGTGGTTCCTGCACCTTTGGAAAGACCCGACACACAACAAACCAACCTATGAATCCCCAGTACAATTCCTTTTGTATATTTCTTTCCACCCACAACCGGATCGATCTTCCGCCCGAATATCATCGAATATGGCGTCATTTACATAGCGATTTAGGGACACCTGGGCGTGTAATGCATTAAACGGATGGGAGTGGGCGAGGCAGATCCAGCCTCGTAACTCTCGAAGCCTCTCGTCCGATTCCACCCTCAGGAAACCGCCTCCCCACCCCCATCCCACCCTCTCTCGAACTCGAACTCCCTTCAAACCTCACTTGAAATGACGACCCTTTTCGGCCTTCGAGTGGGTCCTCGATGTGACCAGATTCCATTATGAACAATCTGTGTTCATGACTAAAATTAGGATCTGATATTTTACAGGTTGATAAGCACTTTCGGGTGTCATCTGCTTCATCCGGGATACTGACCAGGTAAAGACCCCATTCATTCTTTATCTTCAAAAATATATTTTTTTATGGTTTACGGTCACACAACCATTAATTAACGGAATCTTTCTTTTTTAAGAGAGAGAGAGAGAGAGAGAGAGAGAGAGAGAGAGAGAGAGAGAGAGAGAGAGAGAGAGAGAGAGAGGAAATCTATTTATGATTTACCTTTTAAAAACTAAAGTATTCGCATATCGCAAAATAATTAAGTTACATGTGACATAATCCACACATCTGACTCCTCGAGTAACCCTTAGCGCCAACGCCTTCGCCGTAATGACAGCACAGTTTATGGTTCAGCGTTCGGGTAGTGTTTCCAAGCGAAGAAGCACCCATGCGTGGGTTTCCCAAACAGGGGAAACATTAACCTTGAAATCCAAGGTCAAATTTTTGTTGCTCTGACTTCTACAGTCTGTCCTTTCGTCAGTCGTGAGACAATTAAATTTATATAACGAACTCAGGCACAAAATGAGACAACCCATATAAATATATACATACATACATACATACATACATACAGTATATACATAATACATACATACATACACACACACACACACATATATATATATATATATATATATATATATATATATATATATATATATATATATATATATATATATATATATATATATATATATATTACAGTAAGCTACAAAAGTCGTTTAGTGTTAAATTCAAGAGTCACTGAAACGTCGTCGTTCCCCCAACCATTCGGTAATTCGAGCCCCCCCTGGTGACGGATCGCGTATCATAAGTTCCCCTCCGATGTATGTTATTCCGAGGATGAGTGAATGTGATATCAAAAGATGTTTGCAGCTTACCACTGTCTTGCTTTTAATATGAAGCCACCCGAATGACATCTTACCACAACCAACAGGTAAAAATAGGGTTACACCATTTCTGAAGTAAAGTTTTCATAAAGCTGAATAAAAATGATTTTACTGAGAAGTAATGAGGGTCGAAAATTACACCATCAGCGAAGAGTTAAATCTCAAATAATTAAAATATTTCTTTTGACATCACAACTTGGGAACATTTCTTTTAACTCGCCCAAACTTAGCTCGTATAATAACCTACCCCTCTCAGGAAAGCAAGTTCAGCGAAAAGCACAGTGTTCCAGGAGAAAAATCCGAACAAAATTTGATCAGCCGCTGAGTCCCCAAGGCATTGGCATCTTAGCCCGAGATTCGGTTTTCTTATCTATCCATTTCTACACACAAAAAGTCTTTTATTTTTTACTGAAACAGTTCTGATGAAAAGCTAGCATTAAAAATTTGTTATACCTATTCGAGTGGAACACATCCGCGTCTCCACCTGTCGAGAGAACGGGACAAATTTAGCTATACATTGGTTCCCTCGCTTACGGGAATACCTTCTCAACAACCTACCCTGTGTAAATTCGGACATTATTTGAAGCATTTACAAGAAAAAAAAATTACGTTACTCTTAAATTCGGAATCTGACATAAGGTGCAAGATATTTTGCGCCCTGTATCTGGAGTTGACGCATACTTATGTATTTGTGTGTGTGTGTGTGTGTGTGTGTGTGTGTGTGTGTGTGTGTGTGAGAGAGAGAGAGAGAGAGAGAGAGAGAGAGAGAGAGAGAGAGAGAGAGAGACCCTCTAAGCTCCAAATACCTGGAAGAAAACGTTCCGTTAAACTCTAAAATGGCCCTGAAACTATAATTATTTCGTTACATTGTACTTTCCACATATGAAATCGAAGGAGCTTGTCGCGTCATTAGAACCATGAACCATATTGATGAAAAAGTCTGCATTGGTTTGGTATCTAGATACTGTGAAAAATAATGCTGTAAAGTAACTCTAAGCAAATAGTTAGTTATCTTCGGTACTGACCTGGTCATTTTTAGGCCACGCGATAAATTTCTATTATATGTTACATAAGCAATTATTACTGAGTAATATTTTCTATCATACACACACACATCTCAAGGTCGAAAAACACATCAGTGTTTCTTGTGGTTAATTAAACCATATTTTGACTTGCCGTCATCCAGCCCGGCCAGTGCATCTCTTACTACTTGCCCCTACATATGTAACGTTCTTACGGTCGAGATTTACGTTAACGACCCTTTCTTAATTCCCACTATTTTCGACCCACTTTCTCAATGCAGGAGCTACGAAGAAAATAAGACAAAACGGCGCCAGTAACACGGAACAGAAGATACAAGCTCTACAGCGCAAGGACCGACCCACACCCATACCTCCCATCCTTCCTTCTGACTTCAAACCATGCCCGGAGATCCTCCTTCTCTCCCGCCTACCGCCCATCCATTCCGTTAATAACACCCTTAGTAATGACCTGTTTAGCGCTATCCGAACCGTCTATTAAGCTGATAATTTGGAGGGGACTCTTCCACCTTCAAGTGAAAGAAAGGAAGGAAGGCTGCCTTCCAGGGCAAACCAGCACACTGAAAGTACTGGACGACCTGTAACCCCATCAGCAAGAGAGAGGACGTTGTCGGGAAGGATTTTCGTTAGAAATAAACTATTAAAACTTACATGGTTTTTCTGAATAGACATTTGCCGTCCAGCCTTTTCTCAGACGTACCTGGAAGAAAACATTGTATTAAAAATGGCAGAACCTCCAATGAACCTTTTTTAATGTAAATAAAAAATGCAAAGAAAAACATTTCAGAAAATATCACTGACTGCATATCCAAAGAGAAACAATTAAAGCGTTACTGGAGCAGATATGATAATTGCATGATTAAAAAGGTTTCTCTCAAGATCCGCAATGTTAATAATCAGTGTTAATACTCAGTGTTAACCAGAAACAGACGTCAATAAAATCAAAAGTCTTTTCACAACACGTGAATAACAGCTTTCTAAAAGAACTGTTTTAATGTTCTTAGATCAAGAGCGAATTAACATCGACGTCAGAAGTACGTTTTCATTTATCATTCATTCGGATATAATTAAAAAAAAATTAAATCCCAAAGGGTGAATCACTCAATCCATGCAAACTTCATGAAAACTTCCACACCATAAATTCATGAATTATATAAAAAATACATGACACCTTCTGAAGACTGCATGACGTAAAGTAAAAAATAAAGGTAACAAGTAGGAGATTCCTTAAGCAAGTTTTCGAAAGAACAAGAATGACCCTGAAGCATATTTTTTGTCAATGGAACAACTGCTTATGTGATTTCCTTAAGAGATACTGTCCCTAAAATGTGGCGTAAAAAGAAATTTAACCGATACTTTTTTACTCAAACCAAATTTGCAGAAATCTGCCTGCAAAACATGAAAACCCAACAACAAATGAATACAGTGGAAGTAATCAGCAAAGCACAAACTGACGCCGAAGGCTGCTGGATAAATTGAGCAACAATGTGAAGTCTACTTAATGGCCCCAGTGTAGCTCCAAATTCTAAAATGCTCGCAACATTTGGAGTGCAGTCCAGTCCTTTGAATTCTCTTGTAGACTACCATCGTGCTTTTCTTCATTTTCTTTCCATTTTCATCCTTAGCCAAGACGTATATGTAAATCTGTTTGAAGATCAAGAACTGATGGCTTAACACCGAGCGTTCACTGTAACACACTTTCTAGATCTTCTGTTTATGCATAAAAGAAATCTCCATCTGCAACACTAAGACATTGCGAGCTGCTGCAAGATTACACTTCTCGAGTGACTGAACAGTTCAGACATTACCTGGCAATGAAGCAGTTGAACTGCACACTACAAAGTCCATCATAACAAGAAATAAGAATATAACGATACGAAAAAACGTACTACCTGAAACCCTTCCAGAAATACCAGTGTATTCTCTAACCTTTAATCTTGACTTCCAAAAAATGACCAAAAAAGGCTTCGTAATATATAAAGAATATACGAAGTCACAGAGAGGAGACTGCTTCGTTTTAGGAGAACCAATCACACACTTGAGACTTTACTCAAGACAGCTCGAAGGGAAAGGAGGCCCCTTCGAGACTTTACGAGAGCTGACAGAAGCGTTGCCCATGTGAGAAATATTGCTCACCAGACCATATCTCTCTCTTTTTCTGTGACTGTGTGTGTGTGTGTGCTCGTGTGCGTTTGTGTATGTGTGCGTGTGAGAAATATTGCTCATCAGACCTTAGCATCATCCAGTGTGTCTGTGAGATATATTGCTTGTTTGATGTCGAACTCTCTCTCTCTCTCTCTCTCTCTCTCTCTCTCTCTCTCTCTCTCTCATGTAAGTATGATATAAGAGAAATTCCAGTCAGATCTGTCTTATATATAAGAGTCACTTTGTGAGAAGCACTGCTGACACCGTTTCAGGATTTTTTATAACCAAGCGTACAAAGCTAGGGAGAAAAAGAAAAAGAATCGACGAGTCTATTGCATCCATTTGGGTTTAGAGCCACTCTTTTTTCCATTTTCCCTAGGCTGTGGTAGATAAAAGAGTCAGGCTACCACCTCTGCTTGTCATAAAAATACAGTTCAACCATATGATGGCGAAAAGACAATACACATTTAAGTATGAAAATGCCAACATCCACAGAATGACTTCATAGGGCGACCTTAAAGTACATCAGACACAACCCTTCAAATATGCCATGCCGTGTGGGCCACTAAAAATTATATACGTCTAAAGTGAAAAATTATATATCACTATAGCCTGTCACATGCAAATATTCATCTGCGTGTCTGACTCCATGGCTAATGCCCTGCCTCTGTGTTAAGCTGCATAATATAATGAGAATAACGTATCTGTGTGCACTTTATGTGTATATATATATACTGTATATATATATACACACATACATATATACACAAATAAATATATATATATATATATATATATATATATATATATATATATATATGCGTGTGTATATGAGCGCGTGCATGTGCATGTGTGTGAGAGAGAGAGAGAGAGAGAGAGAGAGAGAGAGAGAGAGAGAGAGAGAGAGAGAGAGAGAGAGAGGCTCTCCAGCTCAAAATGTCTGTTCCATTACCTGACACGTTAAAAGACTTTTTAGCTCACAAGCCATCATGTCGCATAAAGAAAGACAAGCCATTATTAAGTCAAAACTAATTTCTATTTGCTTGAAAATGGAATGGAATAAGAAATTTTGCAAGATATACCATATTGCATGAAGTTTGGAAAACTACTAGAATAGGAGCCTCTCATACACAAACAGTCCTAAAATAGTAGGTTCTCTCTTTCTTTCTTTCTCTCTCTCTCTCTCTCTCTCTCTCTCTCTCTCTCTCTCCTATGCACGAGAGACAATGTGACAAAACATGGCGCCATGCCAATAAACAATGTGGTAGCAGTAAAGTGCCCAGTGTTGCCTAGTGAAAGCGGGCACTGTGATCAAGACGAAGATGCTACGGAGTATGGCACAAACAGCACTCAATCAATGTCACCTGGCTTGATGGCACTCAAACAACTCAACCGATTGTCAGCTTCTTTTTCGCGAGGCACTCCCCTCGAGACCTCCTCCTCCTCCGCTCTACAACCCACACTCTTCTGCACTGCGATTGGACGTGTGATAAAAGCGAATTTAGTCCTCCCTCTGCGCTGACTGACCGACTCAGACACTGTTTTCACAGAGATAACTTCTGGGGGTGACGTTAGTACATTTAGTGACTAAATTGTATCGTGTGGGAATATTCCTGTCTGGATGAACTTCGAAAAACCTGACACAGAGCACGTTTACTGAATAACCCCATTTGTTTTCTCCTCCCTCTGTCTCTATGCATATCCAGTTCTCCAGATAAATTTATGAACGTGAGCAGAGCAGAGGAAGAGAGAAAGTACAGTCAAACACAGATATATAGCAAGATGATACACAGATACAGCGTCCTCTTACTATAAGCTAAACATGCAGACTCAAAAATGTGCAGCATTTTTAAAGTAATTCCAACGAATTACTTGTAATTTTTATCTCTTAATAATATATTTCGCCATTTACATGTAGCAAACATATAAGGCTCGGTTATTATGCACGTCATTTCAATAAAGTAATAAAGAATCCTTGTATTAGTAGTATTACCTGCATTATATTACAGAAAACAGAAGGACATAGGACAAAGAACGGAAGAAAATAAAAAAAAAGTGAAAAGAAGAATGCAATATCAAACAGGAAACGCCATTACGAAAGGGAATGGGACAATATTTAGGTACCAGCAGTCATAAAGATCTTACCTGGAAAGAGATGGTGCACAAAAGACACCTTGCGTGCCTCTGCCACAAGCTACCTGGGCGGATTACATTTTAACGACCCCCTCCCCCACCCTCCCATCATTCCTGCCACTAACCTGCGGATACTGTCTTATTGTTGGTACTACGTTCCCTGTGGCCAACAGAGAACCTGGCAAAATGAGGGTCCTCTTTTGAAACCAAAACCATAGCTGAGTGGGGTTTGTTCTGCCATAAATTACACAAGAATTTCGAATCCGACAATGTAACTTTCGGCAGACTATCGTCACGGTCTGAGCGGTGACATGCATCGGAACTTCCGTCGCTCAAGAGATGCACAACTTTGCCTAGACCTTTAATACTGATGCCGAGTACTATGAAAGTGAAGCAGACTCGTGCCAAAGTCAAGAAGATTAAGTCTGAACATTATACAAATGGTGCATTCCATACATTACGTGTATCAACTAATCGCATGCGTTTTTATACGCAGTTGATACCATTTGTATCACTGAACAGAACTGCAATAAAAACCCCAGATATTTAAACAAAACTAAATTGAGTTCGTCTCTGTCACTCAGAGTTAGTAATTAACGATATCAGATCCAGCGCAACTGTAAATGATGCATCTTTACGAGACAGCCTCTGGAATGCATTTGTCGCCGGGGGTGACAACTTGCCACTCAAAACTGGGGCTATAAATGCTCTCTCCCTTGGAAAGAATGCTTGTCACTCACAAGTAGGACTTAGTTCGGCTACAGCCAGAGAGCGAACAAGAAACTGATGCAACCAAGTTTACCAGTGGAGCAAACTAGTTTCACAACACGCAGCAAAAGTTCGTACATTTATCCCCTACTCCAACAACGAGACATTCTGTATTAGGTCATTTTACCGTAGACATGATACAATACTGAGGAATTAAGAGGAGGGAATTTCCCTTAATGTGGCTGTGACTAAATTTTAACAATAAATATGTTTTCATTCTGAAAATAACTGTATTTTCCATTAAAATCCATATTCCGTATACTGATCGACACAGGCGACATATAACTACTGTTTAACAAAGACAGTTTTTTCTATAAGTGAAAAAATAAAAATGCTAAAATCCCCTCTCTTTAATGGGAGAAAATGCAATATGTTAACATTTTAAAGGCTCAATTCGAAGAAAGAAAAAGAATGCTGTAACAAAATGCATCTGTCTCAGATCATGCAACTAACCGCGTAAAACAAAGATATAAGAGTATAAAGAATTCTTGTCTGCCAGTTTTTCTCTCCTCCGACTGACAGCACATTCCGCCAGCCAGATGACATCAAATGTTTAACCCTCTTAATTATCATTACCACTAAACTGCTACCGACACTTCAGGAGTTCTTCCGTCAACGTATCAGTCTTATGCCGCAATGATGATATGCCGCAATGATGATAAACACAACACTTTGTGTAGATAAGCGCTTATATATATATATATATATATATATATATATATATATATATATATATATATATATATATATATATATATATATATATATATATATATATATATATATATATATATATACGAGAAAGTCTTGAAACACACACACACACACACACACACACACATATATATATATATATATATATATATATATATATATATATATATATACATACATACATACATATGTATGCTAGCTATTCTCTAATTTGTCTAGATAGGCGCTCTTGCTAGGGCGATATAATATAATAATAATAATAATAATAATAATAATAATAATAATAATAATAATAATAATAATAATAATGGTTTCCTCTTTACCTTCCCCTTCCTGGACATTTACAAATTATTTGATGTTTAAAGCACGTCCGAGAGTAGTGTAATTAATCTTGTTATTGATCAGAGAGGAAAAATAATGATTTACGATGAGACCTAATTAACGACGACTTTCGTGCACAGATGCTTAAAAGGAAAAAGAAAAACTGGTCAGAACTTTTCGGCAAATATAAGAAGACAACAATATACGTATGTGGTAAATAATGTCAGCATGTATCCCCACACACACACACACACACATATATATATATATATATATATATATATATATATATATATATATATATATATATATATATATTATATATATATATACAGGTATCTTAAAAACTCACAGTAGCTGCTCGTGACTTCAGTATAAAAGCGAATACCACAGGAAAATGACAGGCAGAAGTTCAGTACCAAGCTTATATATATATATATATATATATATATATATATATATATATATATATATATATATATATATATATATATATATATATATATATATATATATATATAGGTATAGTGTCGTACTCAGGTGTACAGGAAGAAAGTCCACAAAACATGAACTATATATATATATATATATATATATATATATATATATATATATATATATATATATATATATATATATATATATATATATATATATAGAGAGAGAGAGAGAGAGAGAGAGAGAGAGAGAGAGAGAGAGAGAAACACTAACCAATATGGATCTTCAACTGAATGCCCTTTATGTGGAAACATAATCATATTTCATTTCATTGGATGGAGTACCTGTGCCGTTATTTTGTGGCTGGTGGGTCACCTCCGTTGGCATATTCAACTGCTTTGTGCCAGGCAGTGACCACATTTCAAACTTTAGGCTGTGACGAGTTCCAATACCATGACCTTCAAGAATTTTGGATTTGACCCCCCATGGAATGATCCAAACTCGTGCACATTGTCTGCTTTGCAATGAATTAACTGGAATTCACTAGCTTAGTATTATACATATAATTAATCCTACAGAATCATCTTGATTTGTTTCTTTTATATGTTCTTTTCTTTTTCACAAATGGTCACTATTTTGCCCAATTTTGCTAAGCATTCCCATCATGGAATTTGGGGTTGTTAAAAAAAAATTAGACGTGCGGGTAAAATGTTCTTGAGCCAACCCCCTTAAGACGAAATCTGCAAAGAATACATAAACCATAATATTAAATATATCACCATTTTCCTATGGATGGAAAGATGAAGACACCAGAGAAAAGATAATATATGTAGACGCAAAATTGTTAGGTGAGAAATCAGTCATGAATGGAATGGGTGTTGTTTCAGATGACACTACTGATTGGGGATCGTGAAGAGAAACCGCACAGGATAGTGAGAGTTTAGAAGTGGTTGCAAGACGAAAATTTTAGGGTCCATAAATGTTAGCAAGAGGTAGTTCATGAGGATTACTGTCAACCAGGAGATGGGGCAATGACTGTTAACATGGATGGTGGAAGAATGGTTGATTCGCGGAAGTATTTTGGAGTAAAATTATCCGATGACAGAAGTCACAAAGTAGGTGAAGGGTTCGAAAGGACGACTTGAAATAACTATGGCTGCCAAGGTGGGAATGTGTAAACGGATTGTTTAGCAAATTCTCCTTTATGGAAGTGAAGTGTGGATGTAAAAGTGAAATGAAAGAAAAATGTTGCAGCCGCTGAGTTTTAGCATATTTGGCATAAGAATTCAGAAAGAAAAATGTGGAGATTCGTAAGACGTCAGTGTTTTAAGATAGTTTGGTAATATGGAAAGATTAGAGGAACTGCTAAGACGGAGAAGGAGAAAAGATGGTAGGATGGCATGATAGAGGTATTGGAAAGAAAGGTTCTGATATCCAGATAGTATGAGAGGTGAATAACATTTTGTGAGTACGTAAAGCATTTTACGCATTGCTGATGAGCCTTCCGTGTAGGTGATGAAGCATTTGGTGCTGTGGAAGTTACCCGTACAAAGGGTTTATCCAAGAATCGAATCAACGGTTAAAGTAGAAAGAATGAGGTAATGACCATTGTTCTTATTTTCTTGCCTGGAGATAACCCCTGTTAGAGGAGACGGCTTATTGATATATATATATATATATATATATATATATATATATATATATATATATATATATATATATATGTGTGTGTGTGTGTGTGTGTTCGTGTGTGGGTATGAGCGCGCGCACTGAAAGCCTTCACACGTAAAAACATGGCTAGAGTCCCATTAAACATATTTCACTGCACAAATGAAAGGCAATGAAAAATCCACTTCAGCGATACAGTAAGTCCCAATATCCAAAGGAAGGAAATGACCACCGCCAATGCATCCTCCAAGTAACAGTTGGTTATGAACTCATGACCACACATTGTGCTACCGTGCAAAGCACGAGGAGGGTCCTGCCCCAATACACATCAGAAACCGGTTCTGGGGCCGTTCAGTTGCACGTGGCAGCTTTCAACAACGAAGGAGTCCACATCAACCGTGATCTTTCAACGTTGGTCTGCGACAATGACCATTTCCACGACAAATTGATAACACTCCCACAACCCCCCCCCCCCCAACTCCCTATCCAATCTCTCATCCACTCTTCTTCTTTGCCATCCTGACCGTTACTGTTATAATGTCCTCCCCTCCCCCTCTTCCCATTTCTTTTGGCCTCCCATCTTCCTCGGTGTTCCTGCACTCCTAGCTAATGGATAACCAAACAAAAGGTCCTCCATCTCTCCATCCAGTTTTTCAGTTCTCATCCACACTGCAAGTCATTTATAATACCCAAATATAGCCTTCCTTTCTCTTTTATAAAACGGACAAAGTGCCTGGGACTTTAACTCCCATTTGAGCTCTCTCTCTCTCTCTCTCTCTCTCTCTCTCTCTCTCTCTCTCTCTCTCTCTCTCTCTCTCTCTCTCACTGAATTACTTTTTACTGTGGTATGCATGCATACGCATATATCAATATGGATATATGTAATATTCGCACCCCAATGCGGGTTCCAATCAACTGATCTATATCATAAACGACACAACTAGAAGATCTGGAACATAAATACTGATTATATATATATATATATATATACTGTATATATATATATATATATATATATATATATATATATATATATATATATATATATATATATATATATATATATATATATATATAGATGGTCTACAGACAAGATGAAAAACTGGAAGCTGAAGAAGCCACACTGATTTCAAGGTGACATAGTTTAAAGTCTCGATGGATTCTCCATCTTTCCAAGCTAGAAGATGGAATACTTGAAATTATTCCTCGTTGGCAGACCCCTATGTTACGTGTCCAACATTGTCTAAGACGAAAAATATAATGACAACTTTCATCTTTTGGTCGTTTTCAAAGGCTTAAATTTAGTTGCACTCTTACGTGACTTTATAAATGAATATGTGCGTAAAGTTCTTCATGTGCCCTAACATAAGAAAAAAGAACAGATGATTTGGAATCTCTCAGAACTTGAAAAAGACCAGAACTGTGAGCTGTATACAGAAATATAAAATATAATCAGGTTCACAAACCGGGAGTAACCACACCATACCACGAACTTTCAAATATAGTGACAAACTTAAGTCGGTTTCTTACTTTAAAGGAAAAAAAAATGATTAGCAGCGATTTGCGATGTAACGAATCTAAGGTAAACAAACATTACAGTATATAGCTGCATGTACTTATAAAGTGCATATACATCGATGCTCATAAACAAATATCTGTCATTAAAAATGAAAGGCATTTGTAAGTCTTATCTTAAATAACACGAAATGACTGTAGTATTTTCCATGCTTCATTTCGTATCTAGTAGAATTTGCACACGAAATATATGTTTCACCTGTTAGCCCAAAGCTAAAATACTACATCTTTGGGTTAACCTTGAGGATTACCTATATAATCATTACAATTAATACTCAGAAATATCGCGGCACCACCTGCATGCAACAAATCAAGTGTGTACTAGTAAAATTTAAATCATAAAACTGCAAAATTATTTCATGTCTCCGCTAAAAACGATCATTCTTTTTATTTTTTATAAGAGAGGTGCGTGGGTAAAAAAAATTCTCGATGTTCCAGAATTTACGATATCCTGATTACGGTAAATAAGAAAATTCCCTCATATGAATAGGTGGGTACAACATGCGTATTTTGGGGAAACACAGGAACCAAGAAACTCGTGCATCAACGTAATAGTGTTCCAGGTTTTCTCACAGCGAGCCCTTAAATCTTTGAAAATTACTTCTTTATGCTAATAATTTTTCCTCTCTTTAGTTAAAAGCCAAAGTTAGCCGGCATTAGTGATTTTCCATTACAAATTTACCTGCAATGAGTAAACGAATAACCAAATTAATATAAATATACGGTATACTGTATATGTATATATATATATGTATATATATATATATATATATATATATATATATATATATATATATATATATATATATATATATATATCTATATATATCTGTATATGTATATATATATATATATCTGTATATATATACACACATACATACATACATTATATAGAGATTATTTGTTTTCCTTTCCAAACAGCCAATAAGCATCCGCAGGAGAAATCGGTATAAATGTAGCCACCTCCGTAAAGAAATTGCCTGACAAATATGGAAGAAACTTCCTTTCCATTTCTGGGATGAGGCAATGTTCCCCAATTTTTCTTCATCCTAGGCTATATGTTTTGTACATACACATCCAAAGTGTACGAGCACATTTCTTATGTGTGATCATTGATTTATATATATATATATATATATATATATATATATATATATATATATATATATATATATATATATATATATATATATATATGTGTGTGTGTGTGTGTGTGTGTGTGTGAGAGAGCATATGTGTATAAGCGCGTGCATTTACGTAACATGAAATTATTTTGCTATATTTAGTACGAAAAGATTTCGTAAAATTTCCTTGGAAACAATGTTTTGTGGTATGTACATTTCACAACAATAAATTGCAGGAAGAATCACAGCAACAGAGAGAGAGAGAGAGAGAGAGAGAGAGAGAGAGAGAGAGAGAGAGAGAGAGAGAGAGAGGCTTTATAAATGAGTTTCATTCCATTTGCATCACTTTATATTACTCTTCTGAAGTTTTTCCCGGGGCGCTCTCCTAACCGGCCACATGATTGCCTGTTGCAGGACGTTTTTTAAAGAAATTCGGTGGTGTTGCTATTCACGGATTTCCCTCTGGCGAATAAAACATTAGGAAAGATAACGCTTAAGCGAGATTTTGAAATGTTACAGAAGGAACAATTTTAGAAAAACTGCTACTGCAGTTTTTCTAAAATTGTTCATGTCGTCGAGTAGAGAGAACATACAGAGCATTTCAAAACAAGAGATACCACATTACGGGTTGCTCTAGGAGCAAGGGCCCGTGCTGGCACAAGGCCAGTTAAATCTGAAACAACAACAGATACCACGGCGATGTGTATACAATACATGGGTGAAAATTATATGAAATAAAGACAAATGGTGCTAAACCTTAGTATCTCTTACCAACCAAACTGATATCTTGGATAAACCTTTAAAAACAACTTCTGTCTTTCGTAATCCGAGTTGAGAAAATCCGCGGATGAAGAAAGGCGTGTTCAATAACGACCATAGAAACGAATTACTCTTCTCCAGAGATTATTAAAATTATATATATATATATAACTGGGAAAGATTCACCTACGGTCCTGTATTACACAAGATGCTAAAACGAAATAACGCGAACGTACGCGAATGCATATTCTGAGCTGCAGGATCTGACATTGCGGCAAGACATTTTCATGCCATATAAGGATATGATTTTGTTAACCTCACTATTATCACTATGCTTTTTGAATGACCAATGTTTCTCTCTCTCTCTCTCTCTCTCTCTCTCTCTCTCTCTCTCTCTCTCTTCACTTACACCGAATTTATAATCCTTGAATTCCACATGTAAAACAATGTCCACGAAGCTAAATGTGAAAACATAATGATGCACGGATTTATGATACACACGATTTTTCCAATACACATGCAAAACGCTACACCGAAAATTATGTAAATGAACCAGCCAGAAGTATTACAGCAACTGTTCAGATCTTTAAACCAGGGCTCAATAAATAAATTAACGATCACTTTTTCAATCACCATTATCGTCCTACATCACTACCTACTTTAACGCGCCACGTGAGTGATCCCGGATGAATCATCCCCCCTTCCACCCAATCTGGTAAAGATGTATGCTCAAGTACCATAAATAAGATGGTGAAATGTATGGTAAACCACCCAGATCATGGGGAGCGAACGGAAAATAGGCGAGAAGAAAACGGCCAAAGTTAAATAGAGACATTAAAGATGAAAAATCACCATCAATACGCCGATAGGAATTCACGGATTCACACCACATTCAAAATACGAGGAATAAAAGCTGCCAAGACGAGTGAATGGAAGAAGCGGGGTTCGCGGTGAGAACGGACGAAAAAAAAGCGCCCAAGAACCCGCGACTGAATGGCTACAGAAGGAAGAGGAGGAAGAGGACAAAAGGCCAATGAAGTTGAAATGTCCAACAGGAAAGGAAGAGGAAGAAGATGGTTACCGAGGTGTGAGATTTCCAGCAGAGAGACGAGAACGCTCCGGGCCACAGCTACGCAGACAGAGATAGTTAGGCAGACCCCCAACGAAGATGTACAACGCCCCTCCAAACCCTTGGACGTTCCAAAGGACAGGGAAGGGACTGAAAAGGGGTCCACATCCTCTATAGCACCCATACACCCTCCCCCCTCCTATAATGGCCTCACCTCCGCTACAACCCCATAGTCCCACCTTTGCTCTCTGTGGTGAGGAAAGAATGGAGAGAGGTAGAGAAATAGAACTCTACTAAATGGGAGAGGAAAGGTTTAAGAATTCCTTGGATCAAGAGTCTCTGTACTTTAGAAGGACACGAACGCAAAGAGTGAGAAAGAAAAAGAGATTCATTCAATAAAATAAATATTCATGCTTTAAGAATAACATATAAAAGATCCTGAGAAACAGAAAGTTGCGACAGATCCTGTGGCAGTGAGCATGCATATGTAGGTATCCGTATGAATTTGGATATTTAAGAAGTTTTGCTTAAACAGAATTTGATACATTAAAATCTTGAGCGATTACATTCCCCTATTATTTCGGCAATGCAGAATCTGTGCTCGGTGATACGGAAGTTACCCGATCCAAAAAAAAAATGCAATTACCTCCACTTGATCTACGGGTAAAAAATTATGAGGCAAGCGGAAATGTGATAAGGTATGCGCCGCCATGTCCGTGAATATATAATAAAATATGCGTATATACCTACTTACATAATATAACTTTTCATTCTCAAACGTATTTTAGAAAGGGCCATTTGACCCTTTCAGTGTTGGAACGTGTTACTTGAAAAGTAAGGAAAAAATAATTGCACAGGCATTGGATGTACAATATAAAAATTCTTGGCATTCATGACAGTCGTTATTGAGAAACAAAATAATGAGCAACGCGCAATGTTACACACTTAGCTCTGATAAACGGCAAAGAGACAAAGAAAGTTTAAGTAAACCATACGAAATGAAAACAAGCAATGAAGTGCAGGAAAATCTAGGAGAACAAACACATGCATACAAATCTTCTTCGGTTTGTTTCTACTTCGGAATGATAATCCATCATTAAGCTTATTTAATGATACCATATTATACAAATATATTGCAAGCATATTTACAACTCAATCATGCATATTCTATTGTTTTTAGCAAAGTCTTCAAAAACAATAAACAATTCTTATATACAACTGAAAGCATCTTGCAATTCCCGATAAAAATAGTTACATTATTAAAAGCGCAATTTGACACCCAGGAAAGCTGTCAAAATACGTTTATACAGCGAAGGTACTACAGGCGCAGTGATGATATACATGCCAAACGTAACAAGGACATCAAAATGACAGGTGTGTCAGGTAAGTGGGGATCAGTCGGGTTGACATGTTGGGACAGCGGGCCAACACCACCCAGTGTCAGTCACACAGCCCTAAATCCTGCTCTCGAAGTTTTTTCTCAGTTAAAATAAAGACCTGTCGTGTTTCAGCTAAGATACATTTCACTTGTTTGTCACATTTATTACTTACTTCAAGTAATTTCGTGCCCTGATTCCCTCTACAATAAACCTTATCTTATTAAGGCCTCAATCGTCTGAGTCTTTACAACGGAGCGAAATAGCAGTCTATACTAGTCGAGCTTGGAACTGAACGTCCCATGCCTAAGACCTCAACACTGACATCTATTCCCTACTGAAGCTACTGGAAACCTTTGTATTATCTCAATATTTAACATGGTTATAGAATTTAATTATATGTAAATATTGCTGTCAAAATACGATTTAAAAAATGTCTAGCGTCGGAAGCCCAAACCCGACTTGAACTAAAATTTCTATTTTATCTTTACACTGAATGAAATACTCCTTTTTAACCGGTAACAAGAGCGCTCACTGCTTTAACGCTATTACAAATTATGCGACTACGAGCAAAAGTAATGTCAAACTTTTAGAGGCTTCTGAGGTGTCAGCTGTTACATAATAATAATAATAATAATAATAATAATAATAATAATAATAATAATAATGATAATAATCTTGCAATATGCATTAAAATCTATGCAGAAAGCCCGATCAGGTCTCAATATCAATCATGAACATGGTACCTGAGCAGCTCTCGAAAGCTCTGTATGGGTTTTGAGTTTATTGACAGGGAAAAATACTATAGCTTTCACTCCTCGTCAATAATAATAATAATAATAATAATAATAATAATAATAATAATAATAGCAGTCCTTAAGGCATTCTTCTTCTTCACCCTTCCATAAATCTTAATGAGAAATGACTTGGTCAAGACGAACGAGCATATAAATTCCACCCGAGCGGGGAAGATCGATCAAGCGTCGTGTACGTTCCCCTGAACGATTCCGAAGGCGATTTCGAAGGAATGAGCATCGCTCTCATTCCTTTGAAGAAACTTCGGTCATCCATCCATTACCGGTGTGGGCTCCTTATGTACGTCTATTATGCATACAGAAGCGTACACACACACATACAATCTACATAATATATGCTGACACGGCACGCTGCTCCCCTCTCCCTTTCTCTCGCTTTCAACTCCTGCTTGGCATTCTAATGCTTTTCTTGGCAGCACAACCACGATATAGTAATAATAAAAGTATCTCTATTTCAGCGTTATGCAGTATATCTTATCATCTCCCAAGGGCGGGGGGGGGGGGAGATAAGATGCATCGAGAATGAGGGGCAAGCCTTCCCCCCGTTGACGGAACAACTGGTGTTAAACTTGCTGATTAAGGTAAAAGGAAAAGTATCTCAAGACATTAAATAGGGAAATGTGAAGACAGGGGAACCTAAGCTCATCTCTGAGGAGAAAAGAGACGCAGAAATTCCATCCGAAAATTTGGAGAAAAAAAAATTGCTTGATGACATTTATCTACGTCTGAATGTGTACAAATATATTGGAAACGAGATGAGGTTCTCGTTTCCAATATATTTGTACATTCAGACGTAGATAAATGTCAATGTAATCATCAAGCAATTTTTTTTCCAAATTTTCGGAGAGAGAGAGAGAGAGAGAGAGAGAGAGAGAGAGAGAGAGAGAGAGAGAGAGAGAGAGAGCCAAAAACTCTTGAAACCCCAAAATTACTTACATTATGCTAATGTCCGTTCGAGAAAAGAAGGGAGGAGTGAAACTTGGAACAACAAAGCCTGATAAGGAATGCTCCAAACACGACCATACATTCAAATATATATTTTGAGATAATGAATTTTATGAATCAGTTACCATTTGCACAGGGAAAGACGTCAATTTATGTGTGTGTGTGTGTGTCTGTATAATACAATCATGAAGCTACAAATGTCGCTTAATATCAAATTCACGCTGCCTCGGGAATATCCCGATAGGGAATGATCACCGAAGGGGAATTTATAAGTGATAAATGGATTGGTGCTGCCGGGTCACGATCCCACGACACAGCACTTATCCAGCAACTCCAGTCGACGTTCTACCACTGAGCTATCAAGAGAGGTGATATTAAGCGACGTTTGTAGCTTCATGATTGTATATAAATCACGGTGTGATAAAAATTTCATATATATACATATGTATAAATCACCGACTAACTACTGAATCTTCCCCTGGCTCTACTTACCTGAGTGAAATAAATAGCCATAAGACTGTGAAGTTTTTGAATAATGTTCTTTTATAAACTATAGCTTATTTTTATAATTTTCCGATTTGGTGTAGACCTGCGTATAGGAATGGACTTATGCATGTTTAGGTCCCTCTCCTGTTGGCCCTCTTAATTTTTGCATCAAGTCTGCTTTTTTAGTTTCGATACTTTCTTCCTTTACATTTAAGAAAAATATATTTTTGAAATCTGAACTGCCGTTTTTATTTTGTTTATGTTTACTCGCCTGCAAGATTACACAAAAGGTTTTCTGTAATTTCCTGAAAACTTTATCAAAGGAGGACCTCGTGATCTGATGTTGGAGATAACCAAATCTGGATAAGGAGCCTTGTGTGCGGTGGGTGGACTGTTCATCCTTAGTGGACTTTTAAGGTCTCCCAACGCTTTTGTCAATTTTTTTCTCTTTACTGAATAACTGATATATTGCTCTTTTCCTTTTGATCTTGTTTAGTACATGTAGACAATCTGTTTATCTCTTCTACTCGGATAAAGATTATTTTACCCACACACACGCACACACACACACACACAAAATAAGTATATACACTGTACATATAAATTAATTTTTGTCAC
The DNA here is from genome assembly GCF_040412425.1 of Macrobrachium rosenbergii. Classification (NCBI taxonomy): domain Eukaryota; kingdom Metazoa; phylum Arthropoda; class Malacostraca; order Decapoda; family Palaemonidae; genus Macrobrachium; species Macrobrachium rosenbergii. The sequence goes on along the minus strand of NC_089783.1, from coordinate 25,981,458 downwards.
ATACCGTGACCTTTTTTATATTAACAAATATTAAGCCACAAATATCATTTCATATCCAATTCACTATATCTCCGAAATAACTTCCAACCATGGAGAATTATAATAGATAAGTCTTTCGTCACCGATGAGATTCGAACCGCTGCCTGGTTTGGAAACAACGATGTACAGTTACTTTTGACCACTGAGCCATCAAGAGAGGTATAAGTTGATAACCATTCAGGTTTTGTCCTTGGAACTGATATCAACCCACCTCCACCGAGATAGCTGACTGGTAAGTTTCTAACACGTGGCTAACTATGAATTTCTGTCACATCAGCAGTTACCTATATTCTTGCCATTCGCAAGATTTTCTTAAACGGTCTGGCATCATTACAATTTCCTGCATTGTGCTAAGCACGTTTAACATAAATTCGTATATTGTGTTCCTCATCGAAAGATTTATTTTTATTTTATTTATTTATTTATTTATTTATTATTTTTTTTTACAAAAATGGAGGGAAAAGGAAAGTGTGAAAAAGCCACAATTTCTGGAATACGCATTAAACATGCACATGGATGTTAAAAAGCACAGGCACCTTGTGAAACCATGAAAGAACTAACCTAAACAAGAGAGTCAGAATCTGACAGTTCACTTAATTAGGCAGATATACACTTGGTGTCAGGTTAGTAGCTTTATTTAAGTGAAGAATTTGTGTTTTACTTATTTTTTAGTTCGCAGAGCAAAAATTTTTACGCGTCAGTGGCCTGAAAGACGGTCGCACAGAAATTGTTTTTAAAGTTTACAAAATACTCAAAGAATTGAAAGGTAGATTTAAATAACCACCTTTGACAGATGTTCTATGATTAAAGAGGAAATATGACAAATGAGCAAAAAGTAAATGATCCGGAACAGAGTCCGCATTTAGCCTCTCTTCCCTGTCAAATCACGCAACGTGCAACATCGATTATACGCCCATTGACACGAGGACCTGAAATCTCGTTAATAATGCAAGGTAACCACACTATTACCGGTTTTAGCGCATCATTCACGAGTGACGCTCTCTTACTTGACGACGGTAAAATGATGAAAATGATTCACATCGGTGGCAAATGTTAATACCTGATACATATCCTCGCCATCATTATGGCAGGTAATGATAATTACAGTAGATGAATAAGCTAAGAGAGAGAGAGAGAGAGAGAGAGAGAGAGAGAGAGAGAGAGAGAGAGAGAGAGAGAGAGAGAGAGAGTAATGCACGTGAAATTATGCACACAAACAAAATATAACTAACTAAACACAACTAAATTTAATCCAATAATTTTGTACATGGCAAAGAAATTAATTTCCTACTTCCAGGCGACAAGATAATTCAAGACTGTGTTGAAGAGCGTGCGAACTCAAGGGTGTGTAAGTGTTTTGCGTGCGTGCATTGCCCGAGGATATAGGATGCGGGCTAGACGATCTGGTGATGAGTGGAGATCGTAAGTAGTAATGATGCTCATCTTCCTTCATCTTTACAGTCTAATTTATCTCACAAGAGGCCACTTTGTTGGACGCTCATCACCAGGTCTCAGAGTCTGAGTCACAAGCGCTACTGTTTGGGTATGTTTGTAGGTCCTCATTTATCCATGCGGCTTTGATAAGAGTCGCCAACATGTGCTGCCATGCATAAATACTGCCTAAACCAGGATGTTCGTGTTTACAAATGACCCAATAAATTAAACAGGGTTGTTTGTGTTTCTGGATCTCGGCATATTTGTCCTCCATTAAGATTTTGAAAAGTTATTCCGTGTCCATTAACTAGCTATGTACGTCATCTGTTTACGCGAGGCAATTTATATCTCAGCTTCTTAAGACAAATTTAAAAGGGCATGTAAGCCTTACGAGGAAATCGATCAATCAGACGCTCAGCCTGCACATGATGCCCATGTACTTTGAAAGAAAATCGCTAATACTGTTTCCCTGAAGGACAGATGCAAATCAATGAAGTTTAAAAACTTTCGGCGCAGGATATAACACTAAAAATTACGGCATTGACTCATTAAACATGTCGAAGACATTAACATGAACAAAATCCGTCTGTTAGTACAATACAGAAAAAGAAATTTAATATCCCTACTGTGCACTACAAAAAGTTTTAATAGATTTCGCTGCCAAATTCACCAAACGACAATAGCAATTATGAACAAAAAATTATTCACTTTCGCTGTTTTTAAATGTAAAACTATAATGTTCACATTATAATAATTTATTTTAAAAATGGAAAATAAAAAATGTAAACAAAAGAAAAACCCATGAACGAACTGTCAGAATCTGAGATACGAAGTATTTTGGAAAGAAAGAAGCCTCGTCAA
>NC_089783.1:25916624-25971624 GCF_040412425.1 Macrobrachium rosenbergii | reverse complement strand
GGCTGCTGATGTCATTCTATTCTTTAAAATCTTGACTGCACTCCTTACATCCTTAAGTCACTTACACGAGCATTCTCAAACTTGCACCTACCCTTTCTACTCTTGCGTTTTTCAGCTCTACCTCGGTTCTATCTTCTCCATTCAACAAACGCTCACTCCATCAACCCAGGACAGTATTTAATTCACATAAAATCTCTCTTTGCATCTTTTATTCAGAGATGTGTCTGTTCATTTACCTTTCTCTGTGCATAAACGCCTTTGCAGAACACCTTATTCTCCCTAAAGTTCTTGCTTAACTTTTCACTGTCACTGTCTTTTCGATCTACTATCAACTGTGCAGTATACTTGTATATGATCCTCAAATGACCTCGCTTTTTTTTTCTCTCACTAAAATCACCCCAATATATCTGCTAATCTTGAATAACTATAAATCGCAAACCATAACCTGATGTCTTTTGAAGTTTCATAGACAAACAATAACGTCAGTTATCTCATCATTTCATCCTGCGTTACTCCTATTTCGTGACGTGGGTTCTTTACTAACAATAATGGAGATGACAGTGCTCAAGATTAAGACCCTTGAGACTCAGAGCCACAGAGGGCTGTGTTGTTGAAAACAGTGGAAGCAAGTTAGGCCCCATAAGCTGTATGTTCTATGAGTAGTAATAGTAAATGTAGCAGAATATATATATATATATATATATATATATATATATATATATATATATATATATATATATATATACATTCATACATACGTACATATATAGATATATAGATATATAAACATTCATACATACTGTGCACATATATATACAGTATATGTACAGTATGTATGAATGTATATATATGTATGCATATGTATATATACACATATCACAACAAATTTTCCACAATGAAGACTTAATATTAGTGTCTTCTTATTGTTCTCATCATATGAACGCCAGCACTAGATAAACCTCACCAATAAATCATCTAATATCCCATATACTGTTACGAGGCTGTCTGGGCCAAAACAACAAACAGAAAATCACAGATTTTATGCAAAGTAGTAACTTGACCGTAGCAGTACGCTTTCGATTTGCATTTTAAATTACATTTTCATTGGATTACGAGCTAATACTTTAAATGTCGTTTGCATAAAGTAGGCGAACCATTACCATAACTTACTTATAACAATGCCTCTGTCTCTCTTTCTCTCTTTTGTTAAGCAAACGAAACGAATTGACTTGTTTTTTGTATTAACATCCAGCACGAGCTTGCAGATATCATTGTAAGATTTGTACTATTTTTCCCACAAAGCATTGTGAAATAACTTATAGTCAAAAACTGTAAAAGAAAAATAATGACATCATAAAAAACAATATAACATTCTATAAGGAAAAAAGAAGAGCAAAGGAAATTCCGGAGTAAACAGACAGAAAACGTTATGTAAATGGGAGGGATTAAGAGGCGTAAGGGGAAGTAAGGCAGAAGGGATATAATGGTTTGGGTACGGACCAATATTATAGGTTTAAAGAGAATAAAATGCTGATTTGGGGTAGGCGAAGCCCAATAAAGTCAGCTAATATATCGTCTATAAGCCATCTTTCAACGGAGAGAGAGAGAGAGAGAGAGAGAGAGAGAGAGAGAGAGAGAGAGAGAGAGAGAGAGAGACATAGCCATAGAATGAATTTACCCCCAAACGGGCGGGAGATTACGTTGTAAAGACACCCCAGCTCTTTTGAAGAGAGAGAGAGAGAGAGAGAGAGAGAGAGAGAGAGAGAGAGAGAGAGAGAGAGAGAGAGAGAGAGAATTTACATTAGGAAAGAAAAGGTCCAATAGGCGACGACCCTAAAAAATGTGTAATTCAGCTACAAACAGATTCTGGACGGGATAAAATTCTAAAATACCTGAGAGTATTAGAGGCCCATTTCGTTAACAGCCTACCATGAGGGTAATTGCCCTAATCACTCAACGTTAATTGCAGGATACCGGTATAATTTGTCGTGTTAATGCACAAACAGCGACCGACAGACAATCTATTAAGCAACCTTTAGAAGCATCAAACCAGGAGAAATCCCGTTTTTGTTAGAGAAGGTACGTAATCTCTTTTTCTCCTGGCTCACAAAGCAAAGAAAACTGAACGTTGATCTCTACCTGGCTATATAATGAAACGTACCTGGGCTTTGGATGCAATTAAAGTAGGGTGTAAAAAGTAGAGAGGAAAAAAACGGATAAAGAGCGCTCTGCGAAAAAGAAATGTTGGTGTTTTCGATTCTACCTAAGAAAAATATCAGGCAATACCGTAAATCTGAAGGAGGCTGTAAAGTAATGCTAATTTTAAAGCGCCACGTTTCTTATTCTTTACCTTCGCTTACAGACCAATTTTTCAACCGTTCCCTTTCCCTATTTTTACTTATTTGTGGTCCTTTATACTCGACACCATTCACGATTTTATCTACACACACAAACACGGGCTCCAGATTCTGTTGAAGCTTATATGACAATTTAACGGCCCCTTTGTTTCAAAAGAAAGTGGTTTATGAGCAATTTCAGAGGTGATAATAAAGAGAGAAAAAAAAGATACTTTTGAAAATAAAAAAAAAACAGGGAAAAAAACCAGCAACAATTAAATTTTTCACTTAAATATCAGAAAAAAATTACATTATTAAACTAAGTAATATTTTAAAACTCTTATAAACTGATAACATGACTTGTAACATGACATCAAAACTTACATATGTCATTACATATTTTATTTAGTACCAAAGACAGCAACGTAGTTGAGCTATTTATAACCTGTACTGTTATTTGATGACTTTTTCAAAGCTTTTTTCTATATACCAGTTTTCTTCAAGTTATTTACTGTAACAATTATTTGAACTTTTACGTTAAAGACAAGACAGTAAGTAAATGTGTAGGCCAGGTATTGTTAATAAATAACTGACATAAATGTTTTTGTTTATTGTCTTGCTTTGTTTAATTTGCCAAATATCATATGATTTTTTTTCGCAAACATACAATGACATACACAGACTGTATAGTCACTCTGTACACGGCATATATATATTGGCAGTTAAAAAGTGACTTACAACATTACATATTTTAATATGCTTACAGCCCATTAATGAAATGCACATTTTTTGCTGTCTAATATGGTGACTTTTTGTCGTTGTGACTTGACTTCCACTCATCAAAATCACACGCTATAGAAAAAAACCTATACCATACGAAGTAATACTCATGTACCTAAATCAACGTAAAGTAATTCGAAAGTAATAAACAACCAATAAAAATTCAAATGATATTAAAGATCTTTGCAGTGTAAAGTCTCAGAAATATGCGAGTTTTCACACGGATCTGTTCCAAAACGAAAATGAATCAGTGCTAATACAGAATAAGAAGAAAAGAATGCGCAGCAAAATCAGCACCTTATCCAAAAAGTTCTGCCTTTTGTCACATAATTCAGAAAACATCAGGATTAACTTCTCAGCTTTTCGTAAACAACAGCATAACAATCACTGTTATCGTTTCCTCGATAGTAAATATTGTTATTAAAGACGTTACTGGGTATTACTACACTAATTTGCTTGCTAATAAAAGGCTAACAATAAAGAATATGAAACATCCGGTGAATCACAGCGAGCACGAAAATTAATAAAATTGTTTTCCCAAAAGCACCACTGTTATTCGCAAAAACTCTGAATGCAGTCAGCATACTTTTACACATTTTGTGAATGTCTACTGGACACAGAGTAGCATACACGGCAAGAAATTGTGGTGCTTTCCCATATACTTAACATTTAAGTTGTAGGGGAAAATTCATCATTTACCCTGAAATTTTAACTAAAATCAGAATAAACCATGTGTATATATTCGGTGATTTGAAATCTGCACGAAAGAACAATCAGTGATATGAAGAAGACGATTGCAACTGAGATTAAATTAAGAGGGAATTAAAAATTATACTGCAATAACAAAGCGATAAGAGAAATGAAAAGAAAAACATCTATTCATTCCCGGATTGAACTCATAGTGCCATAGCATCAATACAGTGATCTGCACCATTTCAGGAGTCCTAAGAAACTTAAGAAAGAGAATAGCTCTAATTTGAAGAAAAATTCATTCTTAAATAAAATGATGCCCCCGCGTGATTATTTATAAACAGGGGTTCCTCAAGTAAGTACAATCTTCGGTGTGATTTACATCGGTCCTAGTTTAATAAGACACCGTTGGCGACAAGCTCTGTTTTTAGGCTATTTTGCGTGGGGAGGAAAGACTTAAAAAATAAACAAACACATTTACTGCTTAATTATGGACTAACCATATTATATTTTTAGTATAAGATTCGCAAATTTAAACTATAGATCATATTTAGTATTTATAGAAAGTTAAGTTTATTTGTGTGTTCTATTTGCATTCTCTTTACTGATATCTTATTGCGGGGAGATATGAAAGTAAGACTTCCACAAAAAGCAAGACTTGTAAGGTATCCCTTAAGCCCTTCATAGCAACCGTGCAGTAGGCGAGAAACGGCTAACACACTAATGCTGATCAATACTTTTTTTTTGGGAATAAGCATGACGCTGTGTAAGCACGTGAGTATATATATATATATATATATATATATATATATATATATATATATATATATATATATATATACACACACTTGTATATTAAATGTATACTCATTTTATGAGCTAATAAATATTTAGAGCACATGTGTATCAGATATAAAGAGAATATGTTAGTATAGGCAGAAAGACGTTCGTAATATTTAATTAAACTTACAAGAACAGCATAATAATCATTACTGTTTGTCACAAACCTAGTAACAGAATAACAATAATGTTGCTGAACCAAATACGGAATTACAAATCCACAAAGACGAGACATACAAATAATAGAACTGATAAACTTCAGAAAAAATACAAAACTGAGTATTACTAATATACATATCTACTGATACATAAAAGCAACCAAGGACAACCAGAAAAAGTAAACAAAAACATCCTAATAATAAAACTTTTGTGTAAAACCATTACTTTTCTTCTCGAACGTCATCTTTGTAAAAACACCACATGACGCATGAAGCAGCTGCAGCAAAACATCTGTCAGACCCAGGGACAATTGTTGTAGGCCCAACACACCCACATCATCTATAACCCTTTGACTAGGCCTATAGACAAACGCACACACTTTCCTGTGAAATTAATGAATATGAGGTTTGTTTCTACAAGAGTGCAAGTCACATAATTACAGGTGGGAATGGACACATCCCATTTGGCTTTCACTGAAGAGTTCTTGAATTAAAATATGAATTATGACTCGACCGTCTGTATATGGATGATACCTGTGTTCTCATAGTCATTGATTACTTTTCCACATCACAATGAATCAGTCTCAAGTTTACTCTCAGAAATATCAATCTAAATTTGATCGGTTTGCAATATAGGTCAGGAAAAGACGAGACTAAGCCTTGTTCAATATTTCCAAAGTTTGTCTCCTACTTCTCAGGCTTAAACTCCACCATATTGTCTAGTGTTTGAAAATTTAAATATTCGGTTATCATTTTCACCGATTTGTGGATCTGCTTTGAAAGTGAATATTAACATGCCTGTAAACCCAATATTACTAATATTTCTGTAACCCACATAAAGGAGAAGTTATTCGAATCAATAACAAACGGGCTCTTACTCAAGTTTAAAACACCCCGCCCTCCGCGACTCTTCTAAACGTATTATTTCCGATAACACCCTTGAAGCCACTCGGTTGGATACATATAACGACATTAGATTTCGCAGTTCTCAGAAAATGTGTGGAGATTATAAAATCACATCATTTGTTTTAATAGATCTTTAGTAGTCTAAACTTGCCAAAGGTCCATGGACCTTTCTGTCAGCATTTTCCAGTGTTTCCTGAATTCTCCAATATCCCAACATCGAGATCTTTCAACTTCTAGAATCTGAAACCCACTGAAACTACTGTTTATCTTTCCACGGACTGAGAGACAAAATTCACTTGTTGGAAGACCCAAACATAATTGGATGAGAAACTACGAGAAGGGAAGCTGGAGCTGAGTGGCGATTTATGGAAGGTAAAGTACAGGAAACACATGAGTGGCGGAATCTCACAGAGACCCTTGTGTTCATGCGGCGTGGAAGCCAGAAGTATATACAAATCAGAGATAAGATTATGCTATCATCTTAATTCTTGATAAAGCAATGCTACAATTTCTGCCTTGAAAGTAATGATTTTGTTGCTTCTAAAGGAGCAAAATGGGCAGAAGATAGATGCCTCTCCAAAGACTTGCCGACTAATTTTCCAGTACAAGTCTAGCTAATATCTGAAACGGAATTTTGATTCTTCAGAGGTATACATATATATATATATATATATATATATATATATATATATATATATATATATATATATATATATATATATATATATATATATATATATATATATATATATATATATATATGTTACTAGCAGCCATCACTTTAGTTATACCGATTTAGAAATGTTTCTTCTTATGACATTATATTCCTACTGATACTGGTACCTATTTACAAAACAGAAGAAAAATGGAAAAAATTTAACCGACACGGGTGCTTTCTAGTTATTTTCAATTACACGGCCTTTAACAAAGTCACGGCGTTGCTCACGTATTTCTTCTGGGAGGGAAAGACAGTTAAATTAGATCTTTCAAGTCGCAGGTGATGGAGCGATTGGCAATATCTGGTCGCCCCTGGAGGTGGCGTGGCTAAACAAGAGACGGTACTGCGGGGGGTCTCCAGACGCCCTCAAACCACAACCAATTCTTTCCATGACCCATTCCTTTTGTCCGGCTTTAATTGGAATACACCCCCTTTGCGTCCTCTTCCTTTCAAATCCCGACGAACACACCCATCCAAGTAAACTGTCCGGGACACTCACTTTCAACTCATGCTCTGATTGTTTACAGAACTGTAATTTTCATAACAAACTCGTATCACTTATAGACAAGCACAGTAAGGTTTTATCTACTGATTTTCGATCCTTACACTATTTTCAACAGAGTCACTCTCATACGTAGCTCTATTCTACCAAAGGTCATATGCCGCAGTACAGCAGATCCAAGTTGACGTCTAGAGTTATAAGAGCATTCATGCAGTAAGAAACTATTTTCCATTGCAAATCATGTCGTCCCATTCAATATACCTTTATAAGACAGCCACAGCCATCTGCTACAAGGTATCAACTCACACAGCGTTGAAAAAAGAAATTAAAGTGGTCCAGTAAACATTTTATTCATTAATCTACACAAAATGACTGCAGTAAACTTAATAAAGCAACTTCATCCGAGAGACCAAGAGAGACGCCTTTTCACATTACCATTTCAAAGAAGTCAGACTTGGAAAGGTTTATGTGTATTTTTCATTTCTCTCTCTCTCTCTCTCTCTCTCTCTCTCTCTCTCTCTCTCTCTCTCTCTCTCTCTCTCTCTATATATATATATATATATATATATATATATATATATATATTTTTTTTTTTTTTTTGGAGGAACCACAAAAGCAGTGAAAGTACTCACCCTTTTGAAAATCAGTAAACTGTGTCCTCTTCATTGAAAGAAAGGTTATCACAGGCTTAAGAATGCAATTATCTGATATAACATTCTATTCTATGATTATATAATTGACTTTGCTATTATGGTGTATAAAGTACACAACTGACCTAAACACCAAAGTACATCACAGTATACAAAGTAAATAGAACTATTTTTCTTCGGGATTTGTAGTTAGGTTGAAGCTATTCTAAACGCTCCCTTAAGAGAAAAACGAGCATACGACCGCAAACAAAAGACTTCTCTCGACTTCTTCTAAGTAGTTTCTAGTCTACCATTATCCTGAATAAAATCGTACTTGGCTTTTGAAGTTAAAGGTTTAAATTCTTAGCGCATGTCCACGTTCATGCATTAATGTTGGGTCTTGGGTCTTTTCTTGTCCGAAGACCTCTTGATACTGAAGTATAATCCCCAGCGTAAAGAAGGCCTTGGACTACTTACACATTTTCGACTGATGGTGTGTATACGAGCGCAAGCTCGCTTGCCTAAATCCTACAACCTCCTCGGGTTACACTTCCATTAATCATAATACAGTTCGCCAAACATGGCTTAATATCTCCTCACTCTGACATTTCACGAAGGGTCATCTTTCATCTCCTTGGAGAGAGAGAGAGAGAGAGAGAGAGAGAGAGAGAGAGAGAGAGAGAGAACGCAGCTCGTGTCCCTTTATTAGATTAATGCAATTCATCCTCGTCAGACGAATAAGAAAATATCAAGGTACTCTCTCCCATTCCCAACCGCGACAGACTGAACAATCTTCCTCCTCAGAAATACAAAGGTTTGTTGCTTCAGTCTTCTCTCTCTCTCAGTGTCGGCGAATACCTTCAAAACTGACTTTCAATACAAATATGACAATTTTCGAAATCTCACTGACTAATTATGTTGAATATCATCGTTAAAACAACACTCAGACTGAATCCAATTTCTCCCCCATTAGAAAGGAGAAGAATGTAACAAAGACAATGCTTCAAGTTCAATGTTATGTGATCACTTGTAACGTCGGCAGCGAGAGCCTCACTGACGTCAGGAGATTGTTTGGGGTTGAATGTCATCAAAACAAAGCAGCTTGCTTCGCCCAGTCATTCTGTACGGTAGTTGGGCTTATCTTGACTATCATATGAAAATAAATAAAAAGATACATAATGTAAAGCATAAAACTTTCGGAAAATGATTATGAAGTCACAAAATGCAAAGTTATTATTTCATACGTCTTGGTCTGTCTTGATTAAGATAAGCACAATGTTGAAACTTTCTTGTAGAAATGACGATCACAGATGATATGACAGATGTTTTACAAACAGATTTATGTAAAAACTAGTGTCGCAACGATTGTGATTATCAACATCAAAAATAACCTCCCGCTCTGGATATGATAATTGTGGATATGATAATTGTGTGTATATATATATATATATATATATATATATATATATATATATATATATATATATACACATATACATATGTGTGTATTAGAGTATCGTGGTGTAAGATATGGCATGCTATCTTCACTTTAAAGCTAAGAGAGGAGAGGGGAGGAGAGGGCGATCTGAGTATTTTATGTGGAAAGCCAATGTGACCCACTTTGTCCTAAATAGTGAATTCTGTGCCTGGTAGTCAGTCAACTTCAGTGATTCGAAGCCGAGAGTAGAGAAAGCTGAGGCTAGCAGCTCCATCCCACAATTTGTCTATAGCTGGGTAGAACTACTAGAGGTGTGTGTGTGTGTGTGTGTGTGTGAGAGAGAGAGAGAGAGAGAGAGAGAGAGAGAGAGAGAGAGAGAGAGAGAGAGAGAGAGAGAGTGTTATTAATTTTGTGGTATTTAAATAATAAAATAAGTTAATTCTGCTAACATTAGACTGTCACTTCCTTAATCCAACACCCCGTCATTATTAAAAAAAAAAAGGGCCCACCTGGCGTCTTCGGAGAGCACCGTTAAGAAAAAAAAAAAAAAAAACAGGAAGGGAACGGACCTGAAACAGGATATGAAGGAAGAAGACTCAAATGATGATACATTACTGTAATACAGAATGGACTTAAACGGTGAATGAAACGTACATTAACAATAAAATAGAAACAAAAAGAGGAAATGATACTATGAAACAAGTAGGTCACACAATATGCCATAATACAAGTTTGTATGTATGTATGTGTATATATATATATATATATATGTGTGTGTGTGTATACATATATATATATATATATATATATATATATATATATATATATATATATATACAGTATATATATGTGTGTATGTATATATATATATATATATATATATATATATATATATATATATATATATATATATATATATATATAAACTTCCTTGTCAAGGTGATGGTGAATCCCTTAACCGTCGGTTTCTATATTTAACTGGTACTCCAACGTTGGCGCCGACGCCGTCGCTACATCGAGGAGCTTAACGGAATTAAGCGCTTGTCAACATTTTCTTTTCTCTTGCCTGTGTGTGTGTGTGTGTGTGTGTGAGTGTGTGTGTGAGTGTGTGTGTGTTTGTGTACAGTAGTTCAAAGGCTGCGAGATGTGATTAGAGGTGGTAGAGAAACATTTTTTCACAGTAAATGAAAACGGCTATCTGGAGGGTGAATCATCGGAAAATTTAGTGTAGTATACTATGGAGTTAAAATGAAATTAAAAGAGCTTCTACAGCAATAACCATGGGCTTATTTTTAATGACACTTCAAATTTCTTACCAGTAATTAAACATACGTAACAAATGAGAGAGAGAGAGAGAGAGAGAGAGAGAGAGAGAGAGAGAGAGAGAGAGAGAGAGAGAGAGAGAGCTCAAAAGTAAACATAAGAGAGAAAAAATTCAACCTCTAAATCTCAGCAAAATCACACCATCTTTTTAATATTCAGGCAGTGATGAGGCAACCCAGTCTGAGCTCGGAGGCAGCCACGTGCATCGCAAGCAACTAAGCTTGAGAGTGTGTGTGAAAGAAAGAAGGCCTGATACGTGATCTCAGCAAAAGCAGTGCATTTTGTTTCTTGACGCGGACTCGACATTTCCATCCACTACCCGGTTTAAGCCGATTTCTCAAAGTCAAAACAAACATGACTTGTAAGGGACGGACGAAAGAAAAAAAATATACGTTGTCAGCCAAATCCAAGTAACTTTAATGATAACACCCATGACAATATATAATCAATATCAATAAAAGGATACGCATAAAACGTGCAGAGGTGAATATATGTATGTATATATACTGTATGTATATACATACATATACCGGTCAGGATCATATTTTTGCTTCCTTTCTAACTTTTGACACTTTGTTAAATATATCAAGTGTTCCTTCAAGTTAGCTCAGGATACGTATACACACAGACAAACTGAGTCTTTGCCTGGATCAGCAGTTTTATCAAAAGGTCTTTGGCCGACTTACGGTACAAAAAAAAGTCGAATGGCAATACGACCTTAACTTTTGCGTAATCCTAATCGAATAAAAAGCAAGGATGAAAACGTAACTTTGCTAAGTTGGCAGCAAACAAACAAACGGAAGAGGTCATGGCACCACGACCATAAAGCTGACCAAAAAAAACTCAGAATCTTACCACATCAATATCACGATGGTAACCGATGGTTTAACCTGATGGAGAGCGTGACGAAATGAAAAGCCGGCTCTTCCCCTACACCTCTACCAGTCCAACGCATTCACATATACAACTTCCGTACGTAAAGATTGAGAGATGTACCATTTGGAGCCCTGTGTAATCACAGATCGTTTGTGGCCTATGAAAACCTGCAGTGCTATTCGAGGTGACATATACAATGGCCTTGGAGGAAACGATACAGCCGAAACTGGGTAATAATTATGATTAAATCTGGATCGCTAAAAACAGGGTACTTGCATTCCAAATAAAGGAAGAGAAAAACTGCTACTTAAGAGAGAGTTTGTAGGATACTGACCTTACAATGCTATATTCATATCAAACATTCTTGACACTTTGCAATGCCACTTCTATTACAAGTTTCCAATAAACTATAAGTTTATAGGGAAAAATTACAACTTCGACAAACAAAAAATAATGGAAAAATGACAAAATAAAAACAAACATAAACATAAAAATGACAAATTCAATAATGATAATCATACTAATACAAAGAAGTCCAAGGAAGAATATTCTAAATACATGACAGATATTTCTTTAATATATATATATATATATATATATATATATATATATATATATATATATATATATATATATACACATACATACGTAGATAGATAGATAGACAGATAGATAGATAGATAGACAGATAGATAGATAGATAGATAGATAGATAGATAGATAGATAGACAGATAGATATAGATATGCGTGTGTGTGAGAGAGAGAGAGAGAGAGAGAGAGAGAGAGAGAGAGAGAGAGAGAGAGAGACATTTCGTTTCCTCGCGCTAATAGAAGTCACTACTGGATTATAGCGGTAATCGAAGAATAGGATCATATACAATAGGATCAGATAGATAGACAGACAGATAGATATAGATATGCGTGTGTGTGGAGAGAGAGAGAGAGAGAGAGAGAGAGAGAGAGAGAGAGAGAGAGATTTCGTTTCCTCGCGCTAATAGAAGTCACTCTTGGATTATAACGGTAATCGAAGAATAGGATCATACAATAGAATCATACAAGCAGAAGAATGGTTGATTTCACACAATACACAATAATAACAACAATAGAAATGCAAGTTGAAAAAAGTAAATGCTTAAATTCCGTCAACACAAAAGGGTAAGAACGCTTAGACTCTAATTGGATTCTATCAATTTTTCCTTTTCTCCTTTTATTGTATTTCGCCAGCTGAGTGGATGATAATAATGGGAACGATAAAAGACGCCAGTTGGTAGGTGGTCAATTACCAGACGATTCAGTGACCTTTTGATTTCATTACGGTTGTGTAGTTTAGGTGCAAAGTACGGAATTAAGTTATTCTGTACTGTGATGCATTTTTCATAGCTGCAGAAGACTCCTTCAGCTGCAGGTGCTATTGTAACCTATAAACCCCTCCATTGTCAGTCAGTCGAAGCTAACAGTCTGGAAAATCAAACCTGGTCTAACATCATGGCGATCTACCAGACTCACCCGATGAGCACTTGTGCATCAACATAATACGCAATACACACACATATTATATATAATATAATATATATTGTATATATAGAAATATATATACATATATATGTATATATATGCATATATATATGTATATGTACATGTATATATAATATACATACATACACACACACATATATATGTATATGTATAAATTATCACATGTCATATAAAATCATACTGACACCAAGTCGTTCAGTATGAAGTTACCGTGAAATCACAAGAGAATCTCCACACAATAAAACCCAAAGAGTATCCATTAATTTTTGTATGTGTCAAAAATATAGTCCAGGCAGGGACCAATCTCCCTCACCAATGAACCCTAGATAAGCAGGCAGTATGAAGTTACCTTGGTCCTAGCTTCGGGATAGTACGTAACGTCCCTACGCTCGGGACTTGCCATTTCGACCCTCTCTTCTTTCATGTTACGTGTTCCTTTAGTCTTGTGGACTCTTATTCACTCCAAAAGCACTAACATGAAGTTTTGATAAATGGCTTGAATGAAGCTAGTTCTGCTCTTCCACAATGACATCTATCGTCTTAAAAGACTTCAGTATAAATCTCACAAGTTATATTGCATACAATCCTGTCTTGAGGTTTTTTTTAAGCGTAACTGTCTTCTAAATCTGTTAAAATGTACTTGCAGACCATTCAGAAATACGAAGTAATTTACTAAAGTACAGTACAGCATTAACGAACAAGTCATATTCTTAGCACACACATACTACCGTTTCCCCTATCAAGGAGTGGCTCTAGAGAAAAACAACACAACTGTCACTTTCACATCCATGCTTTAACTGCTGATTCGTAAACGATTCAACAGGAAGCCTCCACACACTAGCCATTTCATACACCAACCCAGATCATCAACAGCATTTCATGGATGTTAGGGCCCTTCCTTTCTATCCCCTCCTTCAACGCCATGTACCTAGGCGTTTGTAGGTATTCTACCTATGCACGTCTCAAACAATTTTCCATTGCACACTTTTACACCAACTTACTGTCCTCCATTCTTTCCACATGACCAAACCATATCTAACACTGATCCTCCTTGCATCTACGCTAATGTCTTTGCTACTTGTATCTTCAAATCTGTCACCCATTCAACACCCAATCTTAATCGAATATTTTTTCCCGACTGCAATCGTGTGGCGCATTACACTTTCATATACAAAGCTGCAAAGTTCCTTAATATTCAGTCTTCTTTAAACCGAGCCTAGCTGTTAGAAGTCATAATATATACGCATGACGGCTGCATCTTACTCCCACGAGATTTCAGTCCTATTTTTAGCAGTGATTCAACATTGAGTTAACTGTGAAAATGCATATATACATAAATACATACGTATATACACAGACACAGACGCATGCAAGCGCACGCACACACACACACACACACACACACACACACACACACACACACACGCGCGCGCGCGCGCGCGCATTTATATATATATATATATATTTTTATAAATATTACTGCTGTTCGCCCTCGATGTAGTTAGGTGTAGGAATATTAGTCCAATTGACCTCGACAGAGAACATCTCTGCCCGCCGGCAGGGTAGGCAATTTAAAAATAACAATCACCGCCGTAGACAAATGGCGCCGCGCATAGGCTGGAAAGTTTGTAAACAAAATATGTTAGGGCATTAGGGACCTAAGCCTCAGAGAGGGTTTACGCTCAATGACCCTAGTTATGGTGGCCCTTAAGCTTTATTCTATGCATTCGACGATGCCTTTGTCAAGGTCGGATTGCCCGGGCGGTATAGGCCCTCCTCTGGAAGAACGGCGAGGTCGAGAGAGTGAGAGAGATCCCAGCGGTCACGGAACCAGGGTGACGCTGCGTGCGTGCCCGAACGATATTCTTTATTACTTCTCTCCTACGTCTATCTTAATTAGTGAATTGGGAAGACTGCCAGAATACGACTCCTGAGGTTCCTCGTTTTGCGCAGCGACTTCGGCGTTCACGGTAAGTCCGATTCTTTGTTGAAGCTTCGTCGATTGACTAGTTCTTTTCTGTATTTCACATTTTTTCTTTGTTTTCTTCCTTCAGCCACCACTTAGGGTATATGTGTTTACAAAGTCTAGATTAAGCCTAATTATTTTATTGTTAGCTTCAACCCCATTATTCCAGTAAAATACCTAGGATTTTAGGTAAGCAAAATCAGGTTAAATCTCGATGCTTTTGTATGCCTCGCGTCCGAATGTTTGGGAGAACCGTTGCGTTTAAAATCAAATTCATCTCAAATATTCTTTGTTAAGGTTAATAACCCTTAACTGGCGACCTTTGGCTAATTAACGTCTGTCTTTGAGGTTAACTTTTGGCTTCAAGTGACAGGTTACGTGTAATCTTGGTTTGCAGGGCCGTAAAATTTACGTAAATTGAATAATACATGATCAACCAAGACTCCTCACACGTAACATTGGCGACCTTTGCGTAGAATCTAAAGTACATTTTAGAGAAAGAATCTGGAGAAAAGGAAATTAAAATTACATTAATTCCAAAAATAAAAGTCAGATATCGAACTCCATTTCATTCTTCCAAACAAGGAACGAGGCATAATAATAAGCAGTAAAGAGGATAGTTATAATAACAAGTGTAGCGAGAATTAGCGAGGAAAGGGTGCGTCGAGAGCAGAGAGTCATAATTTTGTAACGGTTAAGACAATGGCATTTTTACTGTGTTCGAGCATTGAGTTAAGTCGTCCATAACGTATCTTAAGGCGGAAAAAGCGGAGCCTGTTTCATGTACACAAAGTAATTTAGAAATCGCGTCGGCAATTCCGATCGTTATTGTTTGCATATAGCGGGAATCATTCAAAACCGTGTCAGTGAAGTGGCGAAACGAACGAAGTAGTAATTGTATCATAAAATACATTTTCAGTAAAGTAAATTTGGTCCGTTCCAAATCACGCAAATCTATTCCATTGTTTGCCGAGGATGTTTCACCGCCAGAGAACGATAACAAAAGACACAAAGTTGTTTGGTAATTTAGTTTTCCATCCGTAACGTAAAACGCTATGCATGATTGGTATATTTAAAGTAAAATCTGGATACCTGCATTTGTTTCGTTGTTTGAAATTGTTTAAACTAGAGTAACCGCCATTTGAGGTTGTCTTTGAAATTTAGGCCTAACGGGATTTTCCGCCATCTTAAGACCTTGTTATTGTCATTCTCTGTTGTGACCACTCTGCTCCCAGCCCTTTTGGAACTACTCTCTCGGCGTAGTAGAAGTTAGACAGACTTCGGTAGAAAAAAAAAAAAACAAAAACAAAAGATAATTTAGGCAGGGAAAGATAGGCCTTAGTTAGGAGTAATACCACAAGTTCCTATACGAATACCTACTATAAAAATCATATAAAGAAAATTTAAAATTTTTACGATAAACTTTTTAGACGTCGGCTCCCGGAAAATTAAGATAATAAAGTAATCCCTAAGGAAGCCAAGACGACGCATCTATATCATTTTTATTAAGATCCATGCCATTGTGCATGTATAAAATCTTTGTTTACATGTTCTCAAGCAGCAAGAAATTCGCTGATTGAAACTCTCTCTCTCTCTCTCTCTCTCTCTCTCTCTCTCTCTCTCTCTCTCTCTCTCTCTCTCTCTCTCGTCATTCAAGTAAGCATTCCTAACCTAAGTGTACGTGACCCTCTTCAAAGAAAGAACGGCCGACACTAGGCTAATTAATTCGAATACTTAAACCAATTAAAAGAAAAACACCTCTGTCCCACAATAGATGAGGACAAGTTAAGAGTAATTACAATACAGTGATAAACTGTCGGTCACGAGTGAGGCCTGCTATCCAGACCGAAGCAAACAGTAGTTTTCACCCTCTGAAAAAAAAAGGGGCCGGTACTGGGACCAGCCACTCACGAGGATCTTTAAGAAAAAAAAAAAAAACCCAAATTCACTTTATTCCACAGTGCCAATAATTTGCAGCACTCATCACTGGAATAGCTTACTTCTCTATCTCTCTCTCTCTTTTACCTTCCCTTTCTCTCTCATTCGATTGTTGCACTCTGCAGGGGGTGTAGAGTGCCTTTCCTCCCATATAGCCTAGTTGGACTCCAGTGGAGGGTCCCTAGGAACACATTGGCACCATAAGTGCCACCAAGCAAGAATCCAGAAAAATAAATAAAACAAAACCAAAAGGGAACACAGAAGAGAAAGTTCTTCTGGAACCTAACCTGCACCAGTGCCTAGAGATACTGAGTGCCACCAGTGTGACCTGTACACGGCACACCCAAACTACAGTGCCACCTTTTGAAAGGGTGCCACGTCATTGAAGAGACACTTCCTCGCTGCCCAGTCGCCCGTCGACCCGGTTAGACGCCCTTCCCCACCAGAACCATGGCAGCAGAGCATTATAAAACTTTCCTGGGGCTGGGGACGGCGGCAGGTCTCACCGGCTCGGAACTTACTACCTGGGTTAAGGAGCAAGTGGACGACTTGGCCAAGCGGGAGAAGGAAGAAAGACTCGAGCAGAGGAAGTATGAAGCCGAGCAGAGGAAGTATGAAGAAGAACGAAGGGTGTATGAAGCCGAGCAAAGGCAATATGAAGAAGAAAGAGAAGAAAGAAGGAGACAGCATGAGTTAGCCTGCAAGGAAACTGAGTTAGCCCTAAAAGGAGAAGGAGCTCGAGCTTGAGAGAGCGAAAATGGAGAATGCCGAAGCTATGGCTAGCCATCAAGCCTCCAGTTCTACACCTGCTGCATCAAACGCCCAATTTCGAGCATCAATTCCCTAGTCCCCAAGTGGACTGAGGACGAGCCAGAAGCATGGCTGGAGGAGATCGAGGCTCTTTTCGATAACTACAGCACCACGGAGACGGAGAGAGCCTTAATACTAGCCAAGCATATGGAGGAAAAGCCAAGGCAGCGCTTCGCTCACTGGAGAAGAGCCAGAGAGGCAACATGGCGGAAGTTCGTAGAGTCATTACAAAGGCCTACGAAATAACCCCAGAAAAATGGAGACAACGGTTCGAGGTCTTGCCAAGGAAGTCGGCTGGTCTTGGACGGAATGGGCATGTCACAAAACCCAGTCCGGTGCGCGCTGGTTCGACTCCTTGGCCTGCACGACGTTTGAGGATCTCTTCAATCGGACCATGCTAGAAGACCTTTTCCAATGTGTGCCAGGGCCCCTTGCAGTATATCTTAACGATAAACAGCCCTCCACACTTATGGAAGCTTGTCGCATGGCTGATTCATGGGAAACCTTCAATCAGTCGCATAGCACCTCTCAGAAGCGAATCATCCCTCCGGCCTACCTCTCGAACTCCACTCGCCCGAAGAATGGACTGCCTAGCAAGACCCTGTGCAACTATTGCAAGAAGGGGGGCCACGCTGAAGCTGAGTGCCGATACAAACTCGGCACTAATAAGCAGCCTAACCCTACCAGCCAGAACTCCGCTCCCGATTCATCCGCTCAGCCCTCTCCTCCAACAGTTACTGCAGGCCACCGAGCCCATCCAAAAGGCCCGTGCAGATCCTGTGGGGCTGCTAGCCACTACAATGCTGGATCTCCGGCCTGTCCACATCATGTCCCCACCACCAAATTTGTCAACCTAATCAGCACTTCATTTTCTGCTGCTGGTCCGCACGGATCCTTTACCCCGAGAGACTGGAAACCCAGTTCATCTCGGTGGCCCTCTTCAGAGCACTAGCCTGCCAGTGACCCTTCCGGTCACAGTAGACACTGCGGCAGACATTAGCCTGATCACTAGGGCCCAAGTGCCAGCCAGTGCCATGGTTGTGAAGAAACGCGGTGGGAAATGAAGTGGATAGAGGGCCACACCATCACCGTTCCTACTGTCCAACTCCAGGTTATGACACCTTGGGGCACGATACCCCACCGCCTTGGCGTGGTAGGTGGAATTCGGCCCGGAGTGGTCTTCTTGTTGGGTCGGGATCTTCTCTGCGGAAGCCCGTTACCAACGCCACTTCGCAGCCGCGTTACCTCCTCCACAGAGGCCACATGTAAACCTCTCAACCATGACAAACCTCCACCTTCCGCCCACCAAAGTGGTCCGCGGAAGGGCATAAACCAAATTATTTCAGGCCTAGCCCTCTCCAATCGCGAAGGGCTGGCCCACCAAGAGGTCCTCCCCCTCCGCGAAGAGAGATTCAGGAGGAGCAGTACCGCTGCAGGACGTGCAAGCGGGCAGACCACTCCACAAATTGGGAGGGCTGCCCAAGCAAGCAACGCCCAGCGGACGCCCCCGAACAAAACTCTAGGAGAGGCTACGATCTCCCGCTGGGGCAGGAATCTCTGCCGCAGCCAACCACAAGTCGTCCGCGAGGTAGTGCACCTCCGGACCCCTTGTCAGGCATGCCTGACCCTCAACTGCTGCCAGTGCCACTTGCGAGCACTGAGCAGTGCCAGACTCCGTCCGCCACGGACGTTGAGCTACCAATGGAAAAGGCCCCTATGCCGGGTCTAAATCATGAGGCGAATCCTCCTCCGGGAGATTTAGGATTCCCCATGCAGTTGATCATCGCGACTGGAGAGCCTCCAGCACCCGAAACTTCTTCTGTGCAAAATTTGAATCCAGGATGAACCCTGGAGGATCGAAATGGTACCCCTCCTTGAAGACCAGGAACTGGCATCCTCGGACGCAGAAGTCGAGATCGCTCTCGCTCCGGTTGTCGCAGCAGCCGGAGTAGGAGTCCTCCTGCAGCTTTTGCAGTTGCCCCTGACTTCGCGCCCGCTAGCCCTTCTGGCCTGTCCCCGAGTTGGTGCTCTCATCACCTGCTAGGCCAGCTACTGATAGGCCTTGGAGGAAACCGAAGAAGAAGAAGAAGGGGCGGAAGAGAGCCCAGTAGTTGCCGAGCTATACGCTCATCCTGGCACTAGTGCCCTCTCGGCACAGTGCCCTAACATCTAAGAGTGATCCTGGCCCCTTGCCCAGAGAAGGTAGCCAGTGTGATCTCTTCCTTTTATTTGTACCTAGCCTAGGCCACCTTAAAGTACAGTACATCAATTTAGTAACCTTGTTCTTTCCACTTACCACCGAGCCGCAGTAATCATGTAAGTAGCCTAACTAATTTCAGTAATCTCAACTATTGTGAAACGAGCCACGATGCTCGTGACACGCATGGCCTAAGACCTCAGTGAGGCACCCATTTATCATATGAGGCAACCCTCATGAATTAACTAGTAAATTTTAATTGTATTAAACATAAACCATGTTGTAATTTAGTTAGAATATTAACTCTTATGTTGGTGCTACGGTCGGGTTAGGATAGGTTAGGCTAGGGAATATCATAGAACGTACCACTAGGCTAGGTCTAAAACACATCATGATTGTAGGAGGTAGCCTATAATAACCGTGAGCACCTTCTAGTACTATTAGAATTAGGTTAAGTAGTAATTATAGCTCATATCCTATCTAGGGTTAGGTAGTTCTGTAGCTAGGTAGGCTAACCAGGACTAATCTGCTCAGGGAAGGAGAGTAACCTACGAGAGGCTTAACAGCTTGCTTAGTATGTATAGACCTTCACGCCCGAAAAGGAGTGAAGGCCCTCTTAAGGGGGGGAGCTTTTATAAATATTACTGCTGTTCGCCCTCGATGTAGTTAGGTGTAGGAATATTAGTCCAATTGACCTCGACAGAGAACATCTCTGCCCGCCGGCAGGGTAGGCAATTTAAAAATAACAATCACCGCCGTAGACAAATGGCGCCGCATAGGCTGGAAAGTTTGTAAACAAAATATGTTAGGGCATTAGGGACCTAAGCCTCAGAGAGGGTTTACGCTCAATGACCCCTAGTTATGGTGGCCCTTAAGCTTTATTCTATGCATTCGACGATGCCTTTGTCAAGGTCGGATTGCCCGGGGCGGTATAGGCCCTCCTCTGGAAGAACGAAGCGAGGTCGAGAGAGTGAGAGAGATCCCAGCGGTCACGGAACCAGGGTGACGCTGCGTGCGTGCCCGAACGATATTCTTTATTACTTTCTCTCCTACGTCTATCTTAATTAGTGAATTGGGAAGACTGCCAGAATACGACTCCTGAGGTTCCTCGTTTGCGCAGCGACTCGACGTTCACGGTAAGTCCGATTCTTGTTGAAGCCGTCGATTGACTAGTTCTTTTCTGTATTTCACATTTTTTCTTTGTTTTCTTCCTTCAGCCACCACTTAGGGTATATGTGTTTACAAAGTCTAGATTAAGCCTAATTATTTTATTGTTAGCTTCAACCCCATTATTCCAGTAAAATACCTAGGATTTAGGGTAAGCAAAATCAGGTTAAATCTCGATGCTTTTGTATGCCTCGCGTCCGAATGTTTGGGAGAACCGTTTGCGTTTAAAATCAAATTCATCTCAAATATTCTTTGTTAAGGTTAATAACCCTTAACTGGCGACCTTTGGCTAATTAACGTCTGTCTTTGAGGTTAACTTTTGGCTTCAAGTGACAGGTTACGTGTAATCTTGGTTTGCAGGGCCGTAAAATTTACGTAAATTGAATAATACATGATCAACCAAGATTCCTCACACGTAACAATATATATATATATATATATATATATATATATATATATATATATATATATATATATATATATATATATATATATATATATATATATATATATATATATATATATATATATATATATATATATATATATATATATATATATATATATATATATATATATATATATTACAAAATGGAGAATATCATAAACTATAAACAGGTAAATTTGTGAATATGTAAAAGAAACGGAATATTGTCAGTGATATTACAACATTGAATTTTCGATCCTCGTGCCACAAGAAGTAGGGAAAAGTGCATTTTCGATATTGGGGTAAAATATTTAAATTAAGATGGAAATAAATAGGGGAGACTTGAAAACAAACAAATCCTCTCTCTCACACACTCTCTCTCTCTCTTCCTACATTGAGTCGCAAAGACTAATAGCTGGTTAAGATGGACTAATAATTATGTGACCAATAATTAACGTGAAGCCCGGATACGGTAAACACTCTGCCAAAGGTGAAAGGTAGGTTACAACCTATCATTAAATGAAAGCCATAATAGTTTTGAGGATATCTTCATTGAGAGAGAGAGAGAGAGAGAGAGAGAGAGAGAGAGAGAGAGAGAGAGAGAGAGAGAGAGAGAGAGAGAGAGAGAAATCTTGTAAATCAAGAAAATAAGACCTGATATCGTCAACAGACGCCATAAAGACAAGATACAGATATAAATATGGCAAGGCTTAGATCTAATTTCTCTCACCGATATGCTCTACTTGAGAATGAGAGCAAAGGAGATAAGAAAGACGAAGTGTACCTCTTGCCTACCTGTTGCCTCCAACAACGCCATCAACAAGGAGCCTTTCCTATGTTCCCACCAAGCTCCTATAACTTTAATGATTGGCTTTTGAGCCATCAACATCTGTCACCCTCAGGAGATCTGCTATCATCAGCAGTTCTCTTTTGATCCCTTTACCGTCTTCGTCGCCGTCACCGAACATATCACCATTAAATAACTGCTTACATATATTAGGAACATTTTAATTTCACGAAAAAAAATTCTTGTGCAGTCCTTCATCGCATATTTCCACCTGGAGAAGCAATAGGAAATGTGAAACTGATAGCGTCAGTGAAACCCGTTCCTCTGTTTTATTAAGATATATAACATTCCGACATCCCAAATAGAAGTCCATGACTTCCACTCAGAAATAATGACTCACTTTCTACCTGGTCGTATCATCATCATTTGTGTGATCACCAGGCATCACCATCCGTATCCATCAATAACTTGACGCAATCTAAAAGCACTTCTAAAAGACCACGACCCACCTTTTCCCCACTGTACTCTTCCCCCATCTCTTTCCTACCAGCATGAGCCACCTCAAACGATCGCCCTCTTCATCTATTGTCCCAGATTATAAAGAATTCCTCGAAGGCCACTTACTCCCTCCTTTGACCCAACCCCTCTCATTTGTTCTACAGATTTTAATACCCTTCCACAGGTCATTGCCCAACATTACTAACGCAGCGAAGGATTACGCAGCGAAGGATTACGCAGTGAATGCAGCTTTGCTGATCAGCATTTGCGTCGGTACATAGGCAACAACATTATAATAATATGAATAATAAAGAAAGTTAACCTAAGTATGTTCAGTAAGAATGCAGAGGAAAACTGCTCAATTTAGAAAACATTTCAACCCACTTCTCTACGACAAATGCAGGTGCTAAACATCGGGAAAAAATGAGCATAGACAAATTAAAAGATACGTAAATAACAAGAGGAAAGTATTTAACATTTCAGAATTCTTTCGTTACTTTTAGAGGTTCACTTATCGCACTCGGTTCTTCGGAGTTAAATATACCAGACGCACCAAGAGCGTTTGCCACAATCACGAGTCTTGTCATTTCTTCACACTTGAAGCTGTCAAAATAATGTGGTATTTTTGGCAGCACAACAAAAGGGACTGAAATAGTACTGGGGAACTTAAATCGACTGTCGTCTGTCTCTCTGGTTAAAGCCAGAGCGTACATCCCTTTGAAGTTATTTAAAAAACGGCATTTAAGGCACGCTTCTAAGCTGTAACACTGGTAACAACAGGGGGGGGGGGAACAATCGTCTGAAGTATACTCATTTCATGAGTTTTACGATTCGCTTTAAACAAAACACAGGATTGGAAGTGATTCTCAAACTATGATTTCTTCAAAACGTTTTCCCGCTACCATGAGGAAATCACCGAAGTACAGTATTCGTAGATTTTTTTTATTTTTTATTTTTCGAAGGAAAAGAAACATCAGAGTCATTACGCTTAGTTTTTCCTCCTGTGACATGGAAAAATAAATGCATGTACTGTATAAAGAAGGCAAGAGACAGGTTGTGACTGCTCCTACACACATCTACTAAAAACAATATAAATGATATTAAATGTTTTTTGAAACGTATAAATTAGGACTGTACGAAACTTCATTTTGGATAAGAAGTTAATTTGCTGACATACTAATATAGAAAAAGACCCCAATTGGAAGTAAAATTAAAACCACATGTATAGCATGACTGGAAGGTCTCAAATGCTACGTGAAAGAAGAAAAATCCCAAGCACGTATTTATTCACAGGAAAAAATCTTGTAATTCCCACTCAACCTCATTAAAGGAAAATACATCGATCAGCTAAATTTATAAAAACTCTCATTTATAAATATGACAACTGTACCCATCACAAAATAACTTGTGATGCACAAGAGACTGCTTCTACAAGATACTGTAGTTTCAGAAAAGACCTCCAAAACTACTTATCGTTATTTACTGATGAAAAGCTTAGTATCTGTATACTGTAGGCTTACATACATACATACATACACACACACACGTATATATATGCATATCATATCACTGTGACACTTTGTTACTCAAACATAGGCTACAAATGTCGTTTAATATCCAACTCGCTCTACTTCGGCAATATCACCGAGGGAATACTATAGTTCACAAACGATGCGGTACGTGGGAGACTCGAACGCCGGACAGTAAGTATCGACGACTTTCACTGGACGTCGGTAACCTTTCTTGACAGCCAAGAGGTTACCGACGTCGACTGAAAGTCGTCGATACTTGCTGTCGGGGGTTCGTATCTCCCAGCTACCGAATCCTTTATCAGTTATGATTCCCCTTCGGTGATATTCCCGAACTGGATATTAAACGACATTTATAGCTTAATGTTTCTGAATATATATATATATATATATATATATATATATATATATATATATATATATATATATATATATATATCACGGTGTTTTGTGTGTATAAATCTATGCACTAAAAATGTGAATTGATGCTCAACAAATCCTGTTGAATATTTAGTCACAATTCTATGAATTGCGATTTTGAGTACCATTGAACTACAAAATTGCCCAATAGCCTAAAAACAATCTAAAAATCCTTCATGATTGGAATATGCAATGAAACTCTCCACAGCTTAATTGCTAGCAACTTTTTTTTTTTTGTTAAAATGATCATGTCCAGCCTTCCGCTTCCCTCCCATAAAATATTCAATAACGTCACACACTGGAATTCATATTGCCATGAGGGAGGTTCTTGTTGTTAGCATACTCGACTGAATTTAATAAAAATAAAACGCAAATGATGTAAATTGTAATATCTCACTGCAATAAATATACATAAATGAATCATGAAATGAAAATCAATATTTTAAAACGTCTAGCTGCACCATATCTCGAACATTATTGCTTTTCAGTTAAAAGTATCTGTGGTAATAGCCAGTTAATAATTAAAGGCAGCAGAAAAAACATACTAACTCTCTCATACGTACACACACACACGCGCACACATGTGAGTGTGCATGTGTATATATATGTGTGTGTATGTATATATATATATATATATATATATATATATATATATATATATATATATATATATATATATATATAGAGAGAGAGAGAGAGAGAGAGAGAGAGAGAGAGAGAGAGAGAGAGAGAGAGAGAGAGAGAGAGAGAGTTTCCAAAAACAGAAACCAATTTTAACTAATCCAGGAGAATCTCGTGCCAGTGGAATATTTTCAAGGATGAAAACTAATGAAAAACTATCAATAATTAGACTCGTTACATGACAAGAGTAAATATATAAACAAATAGCTAAATAGTTTTTAATGAATGTTTTTCGCAAAACCTCTGAATCTTTGTAATATAAAGTACTCAAAGCATGCAATACACACACGCGCGCGCGCGCATATACATACATACATACATACATACATACATACATACATACATACATACATATATATATATATGTGTGTGTTTGTTTGTGTGTATGTATGTGTGAAGGTCATCACAACTTCGTCCCCCCCAAAAAAAAAAAATATAAACAATCAGCTGACTTGCCCTGCCAACATGACAGCTACAAAGCAGAGTGAAACCTTGATTCACGAGTAATTGCATACCAGTTAATACAACATGAAGACCCAATTACGGACCAAAATAAGACGGTGCTAAGGGACTTGGAAAGGGTGCTTCAACAGGGTGTCGTGTTTACAAACTCTACTATCCCCCACCCCCGGCAAACAACAATGCTTCTTACCCCTCTGGCAGAACTCAGTCCACTTCAATGCCCCTCACCTTATGCCTCGACCAGCATGAAACCAAAGGTTCCGTCGTTGTCACACTGGAGATTATTACCTATTCTCTGTAACTATTCATATCGTGTCAGAGCTAAGAATAACATTCATGAGACAAAATGTTTTTGAAATCAACTTACCAAGTTAGTTTTTGAAGACAATGAACTCAACGAAACAGCTTTCCAAGTCACATACCTGTAAGAAAGAATTCTGAATTAATTTCAATTTCTGCTCATCCCAATATCGAGCCTGAACTGGAATAAGATACTCGAATTTAAAGCAAAGAAAAAATCCTTTTATACCGACTAACAAAGGTAACACTAACAGCAGAGTTTCTTTGAGTCGTTAGATTAAAACAGACTAGTGCGGCAGAAAGGGGAAAAAACAAAAGACTTAGACAACAATGTCGGAACCTTGATAGGCCTAGCCAAAGTGTGGTGGACTTTTCACATCTATTCTTTTTTATGCAGGTGTTCGTTTGAATTTTTATTCACCTACAATTATCTGGATATATATTTGTGAGTATTCCACTGTATGTTTCAAATATTGTAATTTTTTTTATCAATACATGAAGATTCTACAGACGTACAAGCTGCTTTCGTCTCAAAACTATGTACTGAGTAAAATAATAAAGTTCAGAAAACCCAATCTAAGCATCCATCAAACACTTCACAATACGCTACTGGAACGTGAGAAATTCCAAAGGGTGATGACGGAAAGAGGGGAAGAGGATCAGCTGAGGGCAGATACGACAAAAGGACATTTGAACAACGGATTGATACGAGGGTCTTGTATCACTTCGCAAAAGGGGAGCTTCGACGTGCGTGTGGTCTAATTAATTCGATTCTACTACAACTGTCTGGGCGTTCTAGTTCTGAAACGCAGTGTGTGTGTGTGTTTGTCTGCGTGTGTGGCTGAAGGGAACGGATGGGGTTACTGAGTTCCCTGGATAGCTAATTTTTGGGCCTCGGGGATAACTATAAGGACAGACATCCACCAAACTATAACCACGAAATAGTCTCATTAACTAACGCACAGGTAATGAAGGCTGAGAGCTACCACCCACGGCTCTATCTTCGTTCTAGAGAGAGAGAGAGAGAGAGAGAGAGAGAGAGAGAGAGAGAGAGAGAGAGAGAGAGAATAACGCAATTCGATGGGAAACGCTCAAACATACTCTATAATTTGTTAGTGACTCTAATCATTGTTTTCTTCATCATCGTTGTTGAATCTCTCCATATTTTCTATTTACACGATCACATTCCAACCCTGTGAATGTCAAGCAGAAAATCAGAACCTTCTCGCAAGGACACCAATACAAATGGGAAATTAATTTCAAAAACACTTTTAGTGCTAATGCTTGGAAATCACAGAGAATGTAAAGCAGACCCGTCGTCTGTAAGAATGAAGGCGGAGGAGGCAAGCAAGCAAGGGTCGAGGCAGACGAGGTTTACGAAGGCTGTTATCCCTTTCCGAACAGGAAGAGTTATTTCCTACTCTAACAGGAAATAACTGCTAGACAGTGTAGATATCTACATATCTTTTCTTTGCTTCTCCGCCATATATAATGTAATTTAAAAGATATTATTTTTGTCTGAACTGCCTTAGATTAAACCCTTTGAAATGTACAAAAACTCTTCAATACCTGTAACCGTATTTATAGCACTCATCCAGTCGACCTAAAGGCTAAAGGTTCAGTCACACCTGTATTGTGACTGAGAAGGGATAGTAAAAACACAAGAAGATTCATCAAAAGAGACCCTATAAGAGAGAGAGAGAGAGAGAGAGAGAGAGAGAGAGAGAGAGAGAGAGAGAGAGAGAGAGAGATATGCCATTTGTTATTTTCACCAAAAGATTGGATGAGAATCATTTCAAGGAAAAGGATATGCTCTAAATTCGAGGAAAAGACAAAAAGTGGGAATCAAAAAAATCTTCTCAGCCGAGACTGTCACGAACCTGACGCAGCACACCCACGGAGCTGGAACGGCTACAGAAGGGGGGGATGGAAGTGACTTGGGGAAGGGAGGGAGAGGGTAACTGAAAAACAGCGTGTGGGGCCAAGGCAGGGCCCATGGGAGGTGTGGATGAGGACGAGGAGACTGAAGGAGAATGTGGGGGGATGTTGGAGGGGGTCGAGGGATTGTGCGAAGGAAGGGAGAATGGTTTGAAGTAAAGGTATATGGGAGAGAGAGAAAGCGGGGGGCAGTGTGGGGGTCATGGTAGATCCAGTTTCCCAGCATCTTTTGGGGTCTGCGGCGGAAGTCGGTCCTGCCATATGGTGGTCGCAAATAATCATACACCTGCTACGGTATCACTATCATCGTTATTACTATTATCATTATTAACGGTGTGGTCTCCTTCACCCGTTTTACATTCTTCGCTCGGGAGTATTCAAAACTGTCCTTTCTGTCTCAATAAAGGTGGTACTGAGCCTTGAGGGCAGGTGTAATGCTAAAGAAATAATTTCGCTCGTTTCTTTAATGAAGTGAAGCAGGGTTAGGAATTATAATTTCCAAATACTGTAAAAAGGTTTTGGGAATACATAAGACTGTGTATTTTGTCAAGTAATACAACATACCACTTACGAGCTGTCGAACTGCTCTTGTGGACTTCAATAACTGAAGCCCACAGCACAGGGATGGAAACCCCGAGCTATATACAGTATACTGCCTAACATAATGTGCAATCTGGCGTCTACATAAATGATTTTCGTTATTGCAGTTTTGTTTCATTAGTTACAAGTGTGAGACATGATAGAAATAATGTAGTATGTGTTCCTTTGAATGTCAAAAAAAAAAAAACAAACAAACAAACAAAGGAAAGCGATGATGTCACCTGACTATGATTAAATATGACTATACTAAAGAGTAAAAAGACATGGAATGAATAATACTTAAAATGATCCAACTGAAGGTACTTTCTCTGAAATAAAATTGAATTTAATGAATCATCAATATTACACGGTGATGATTCAGCAATCAGCAATAAAACTTCTTCCCCTACTACTACTACTACTACTACTACTACTACTACTACTACTACTAATAATAATAATAATAATAATAATAATAATAATAATAATGTGACGCGCCTAGTTTCGAATTCAAATATTCTACCTATGCAGCATCTGCAAGCGATATTCTTGGAGGCACCATGAAAGGGGTTGAGCACTCGAATGAAACAAAACGAAATCACGTCACTAAAGCGCATCACTTAACTAGGGTAACCTGCATGGTTGGACACGAGGACGAAGGGGGAAAAACATCATGCCAAATTACCGCTTCGAAGAAGATCAAAACCAAAACGAAAAGTGTGCTACACTTAAATAAAATCCGACCCTTTGCTGTCACCTAAAGATGCCGAGCCTTAAAAAACGGGATGGAAGAAATAAGGGAAAGCTGTGAAACTGACAGAAAATTGACAGAAAAGACGAGAAACAATAGAGGAAAGAAGGAAAACTGAACAAGTCATATGCAAAGAGATTTCTTCATCATTGTTGATCAGTCTAATAACTCGCCGTCATTGTGTTATTAAAACCAATTTGGATATTTTCAAGCGTGACTAATGGAACAGGGGAGAGAAATATGGCCAGTAAGAAAAATTTAAGAAAAGAGAGAGAGAGAGAGAGAGAGAGAGAGAGAGAGAGAGAGAGAGAGAGAGAGAGAGAGTAGGGTAACGCAAAATTACAAGGTAACTTTAAAACAAATTTTGGCTTAGAGAAAAATAACTTGATTTACGCTCAAATGAGAATTTTGCCGAACGATTTTTTTTTCTGATTTCCATTTCCCCACTTTCCCGTCCAATTTGCTGTGCCAAAAATCCAGTAGGTAAGAGGGCAATTAATGTTAGGCACCTGTATTCTTGTTAAAAAATAAAACGGAAATTTGTTTAATATATATACGAGTATATATATATATATATATATATATATATATATAATTTATATTTATATATATATATATATATATATATATATATATATATATATATATATATATATATATATATATATATATATATATATATATATAATTTATATTTATATAAATGTTTCACTTACTTTTATATATTGAAATTATTAATTCTCATACTAATAAAACAACATCACATGTAAATCCCTTTTCTAAGAAACATGTACTGATTTCTGTGAACATTCTAAAGTACCGAGTAATTCCTATTTAAAGCCGGGCACGGCATAATAGGTACAGCCCAGTTTGCATTCCGGAACCCAGAACAGATTGAGATATAATCTCATTCTTTCACGAGAGAGAGAGAGAGAGAGAGAGAGAGAGAGAGAGAGAGAGAGAGAGAGAGAGAGAGAGAGAGAGAGAGAGAGAGAGAGAGGAAGTGTTGGGGGGGGGGGGTTCAGACACACGGTTAATTCAAAAAGACTTTAAAAAACACACACATATTAATGCGCACGCACTACATAATATATCATGCAATTCCTACATTGAACACAAGCTAGTCATAGAGAGGTCCTTCTTTTACATAATAATTTTTGTTAGAAGGATTCCCCTAACAACTAGAAGAACTTGACGACTGTTTAACAAGTTTACGTTTACAAACTTAACATGGGAAAAATCTCGTATATACACGTAACAGAGGTTAGGGACAGCTATTATCGATTACCAGATCCCTAACACCTGCAAAAGCCCTACAACCTCCTCTACTACCTCAGCGCTTTTTTTTTTTTTACTTAAAAACCTCCCACGCCCACACCCACTCACAGGAGACCCCGACCTAAGCAACAAGGGCTTCTCGCACACCGGCCACCTGTCTTGCGCTAATACTCTCGAACTCTGTCACACAACACAACCACTTACTCGACCACTTGCGGTACTGGAGGCGGCAATATCAGGAATGAATGACTCAGGATATATTCATTCATTAAAACCGGCAAATCTTCACTCATAAGTAATGAATAATGATTTCACGTTTGTATCACACGGATGCATCATATCAAACCCATCATGAATAAATATTCCAATGTTGTTCGTACTCACCTAGTAAGACTGCACAACCTCTGATCGCAGTCATTTAATGCAAGATTAGGGATTCAAGATCAGGGAAAGTACATATTCGGCGCAACAAAGTCCCATTATTTGCTTTACACAAAACTTTCAGCACACCGCCATGTGGTGAGGTCCGTTACTTCTAAAGGATTTAAATCAATAGCCTTTTGTGTCAAACGGGCAAAGTTTTATTAATAAGCGTCGTCCTGCTATCTGGGTCTATTTACAGCATTTAAAATCCACTGTGAAGTCTCAATAATCCTTATAACACAAATACTTTTACAGATGTATATTTTTCTACTTTTCCATGTGCACGACCTCTTCCTTGAGGTTATATGAGGTCGATTACCTTTAATACAGCGAATCTTTGTTTTTCACCAAATATAGTAGCAAATGCCCTCCAGAAACCATTAAACGCTAACGGTAGTTTTTCTGGCGTATCACTAGCACCATTATATAAATATGAAGAAAACAATTATAATAATATAAGTCTTGTTGACCGGTACCATAACCACTGAAATGGACGAGTGAAGAGTCAGTGAAAATCGTCTAGTCACTCTAATGTGTTTTAAACACGGAATTTAAAAAGTCCTAATTCATTACCCCAAAAGCATGTAAAACTACAATGCTATGGTTTACCTTTCACATAGATGAAGTCCTGTGAGATTACCTACAGACTACCTGCAGAATTACTGTTCCAACGGTCCGGTGACGAGAAGATTACCTTGTCGAGAGACAGGCAGATACCCAGCCCGAAGTCCTTGTCACAGCCATGTTAAGCTTTATTACAGAACGAAGACAAAACACGGACCGAAACGAAAGGAATTACAGTAGGACTGTGGCAGAATTCCCAGAGGAATAATTTGCGATCGAATGTGAGCCGCTTCCTGTATGAGAGGAATGTGAAAAAGCACGAGTGGTATGAGAGTACAAGTGCGCCCCTGAAACCTCACTGACTTGACCATTTGGTTTTGCTCTTCTTCCTCATACTCATGTTCCAACAACGTGCCGCAGCCAGTATCAAGATTTAGTTTTAAATACATTTAAACGTAACTCCACTACCTGGCAAACTTTATTTCCACCCTAATCTATTGGGATTATACTAGAGCAAAGAATGATCTCTTACACGGAATCGCCTACGTTGTATTTATACCCACCACGAATACAGGAAATCCGGAGATTAACGAGAAATTTTGCCTACGTGAATTAAATCGTTTTCACGTTTCCGGATATAAGGGTACTAGAAAAAAAAGACTTCCCATCATTGCATATTTTTCCCCAAAGGAATTTGTTTGTGTAAACACATATGAAAGGCAAACAGACTGAAATTTGAATGGAAATATACCAACATCTCAATGCAAACAAACATAGCCTAAACAATGTATCGCAACTAACACAGTCACAAGAAAACCAATACAGCAGTGCGGAACCTTTGTCAGCAAGAGAAGGTGGTGAGATCAAAGCCACATTAAATATAACCGAAACCTTCGAAGCTAACCGAATCCTATTTGCTGTTACTATTCACGTTGCAAGATATGTCAAGAGCTTCAAGTAGAACGGAAATATAGGAAAAGGACTTACATACAACCTGCGGCGTACGGAGTCAGTGTGTGTGTGTGTGTGTCGTACGTGACGTAAGTCCCAGTATAGGCAATCGTCGTTTACTGGATTGTGAGTGTACAAAAGTGGCACAAGAATAACACCTCTTCCATTTACATGTATTTTTTTTACACTGGTTGCTACATTTATTAAAAACTTTTCTATTTATACTGTAACGTGTGTTAACACAGGCATGCGCAACAGAGGTATGAGTTTATTTCGCCTTATGCGTGCGTACGTACACCTGTTGAAAATGAATGTCTCTACTGAGCATTAGTGCTGCGGGTGTGCCCACAACCCCTATCGATTTCTGGTAATGAAAGGACTAAATTTTGCCTCTTCCCATTTTTTAACAGTGATGTATTATGATATGCAATAATTCACTTGTAAATGGTGCCAAATCAGTATCCAGCAATGAAAACTCACCCTCATCATGTTGACAATATGGGGAGCAGACAGTTAAGAAATCTCTAAGGTACTACAAACATACGTTTGTATAAGATACGTCACCACTTTGAAGGCGCTTCGTCTGATCTCGATAAACATACATCAGCCGCAATAGACCTTTGCCCTTTTTGGCATCTGAATGACTTCCAAAAGGATTTCCTTCACATATTTCTAAAAATCTAGAAGTTAAGACTTTTTTGTGGCAAATGTCAATAATCAGTAAGTCTTTTTGCGGGGTGAGACTGTTAGCCCCATAACCCTTTTCCCCTGACTGCGACCTACCACAGCCAACTGACGGACATGCACTAATTTGGTGCTTATACAAATAGTCACAGCAGGTTTTTAGCAGAAGGTACCTTACGCCTGTCCCTACCTTGCTTTCGAACCTAGGTCCCCTAATTTAGTAAACGAGGATGCTACCGATCAAATAAAAAAAACGGAAGCTTAACCACTGCACGATAATCTTTCACCTGAAGAGCGTGTTTAGGAGCCTAATGCCTGTTTCCAAATTACTCCAAAATGGCCACACATATCCAACGGTTAATTATCGACGAAGTCCCGTTACCCCAAAAGATGAGCTGTAACACCAAAACACTCACAACAACATTACTTGTGAAACTTAACATCTTGCCCTACTTAAAGTTCGCCTCAAAGAGAGCTAGGGGCAAGCCAGGTGAGGGAGAGGGAACAGGGAAGGCCACTGTACAGTAGGTCCTTGAGGTGTAAACTAGTCCTGCACAGCTGTCAGCGCGTTAACGAAGTGTGGTTAGCGACATGTGCCTCGTGATAGCCAGGAGGCTCTCATGACATAGGCATGGGGTTGCAGCAGACCCCTTGGTGGTGCCAGAGGTTCAAATCACTTTTCATGCCAAGCTACTTTTTCTACCGCCTGCACGAAGAGCTTGCTTAACCTACCGTGCATACAGTTTTATAACACGTGCCAGTGAGCTGCAACACGAGGCCGTAAGTCAGCTTCTTTCACTCTTATTACATTTATCTAACCCTGTAACTTTTTGTAAATTGAACTACTTCAACCAATTTTACATAAAAAATAAGTTTCTTAGACTTTGCAAGAGGGTATCTGTAGCATAACGAGGAATCTCATACAACCGATTTTTAAGATAGCGAAAGTATGTCACATATCAAAGACAGTCTTATCATGCACTCAGTTTTAACCCCGTTTAAAGAAAGTATAAATAACATTCAGATGTGCTGCACAATTCATGTTGCCATGAGATAAGCGCACTTCGGCGGGTGTTGGTGAAAGAATGAACTTAATATAAATTATGAACTTAATATAAATGGCAAGGATGGCAGTGTGATATGGAAGACACGCATCTATTTGAAACTAAAGCTCGTGAACCAATAGAACTTCAGTATATTATAACTGTCTTTATGGATAGTAATGTAAAACCGTTATGACCTTAAAACCAAACATTTAGATTATTGCTGATGTGTTTTTAGAGACTACTTACTAAGATCTAACTTACAATATTATTATTTACTGCTTTATTTACTGAGAAAAAATTAAGCGAGAGAGAGAGAGAGAGAGAGAGAGAGAGAGAGAGAGAGAGAGAGAGAGAGAGAGAGAGAGAGAGGTTTACAACTCTCCTGGAAGCATTCCCTCTTACCCTGTAATCACTCACACGCTCCCTCCTCAAACAAGGGAAAAAATAGGAGACATCTCTTACAATTAACCTTAATTATATCTCCATCCACCTCACATAATTTCATTAATTTTCTCAGCAACATTCCAACTCTCGTGCTAATTACCATCATTATCCTTGAGATTTATAAGGAGACTGAAGGACCTCAATACCCTTCGGAAATATTTATAGGCATGATGTCAAAAGAGTGAGGGTAGAATTTAGAAAATGACGTTACATCACCTGATGACGAACCTTTGAAAAAAATATCAACTATAAGCTTACCTGTTATAAATCCCAACAAGGCCGACATAAAGTCCAAACATTCACACGCACACACACACATACAAATATATATATATATATATATATATATATATATATATATATATATATATATATATATATATATATATATATATATATATATATATATATATATATATTATATATAGATATATAATATGTGAGTGTGCGTATGTTCGACTTCATGTCGGCCTCGTTGAGTTTTATATCAGGTATGCGGAATCGGATTAACATGCATCAACATTAAGTCCACTCGCTAACAGGAATTGGCTTTAGAGAAAACATCAACTCGACATCATCACAACCGCGACTGCAACATTCATATGTCAACTGGTAAGTCGTGGATGAACACTCACATGCAGAAAACTTACATAACATTAGCCGTTTCATACGTCTGCATAGACGGGTCGTGTGAAGCATGTTGAACCACTTACACGCACACATGCCATTCGCCGCTATTTTGTTCGCACTCTCGTGCTTCCTAGCTATTAAGGACGTTCCTTTCCACTACCTCTTCACGTCTTTAACGCCACCCATCCAGTACTTTCTCGGTCTTCCCGTCCCCCTCGCTACTAACACTTCGGAATTACACACGCTTTTCACCACCTTAATCGTCCTCCAGTCATCCAACATGACCGAACCATTTCTCAACTCATTCATCCTTTCACCTATGCTATCCTTTTTGCCTTATTACAATTATCCCCAAATTTCTCAGCCTTCCAATTCTTCTCAGATACACATAACTATAAAAATTATGCTACATAAACAGTTCATCTCAAACACTTCAGCTTTTTTTATTTCCATTCAACATCCTCATATGTATATGTATATATATATATATATATATATATATATATATATATATATATATATATATATATATATATATATATATATGTGTGTGTGTGTGTGTGTATGTATATATTTATTATTTATACATATATACAGATGTGTGTGTGTGTGTGTGCGTGCATGGGTAAGCGTGCGCGAGGCTGTATGTCTTTTATGCCACTGATCAAGTAAAAGGCAGAAGAATATCAAGAAGCTGAAGAGACATTCACAAAAGGTTCATGACAAAAACGGTTTAGGCTCACAGTTTTTAACCGATACACATATAAGGAACATATTTAACTGATGGTGGTGTGGCAAGCGTGACATGACCTAATCGGTCCTAACATCCATCATTACTCTCAACCACAGAGAATCGATTACGACTTAAATCACTCTTGCCTGAAAAAAAATCGTTGAAAATCAATGGTACTCAAGTTTCCGGGACTAATGTACATTCCACTAATCTCGCCATCAATCTTTATCTGTACTTCCCATGGAAATATTCCAGTGCCAAAACTGAATCTCTGTAATACATTCCTTTAACAGCTGAAAATAATAGCTTTTCTGGGCCGAGATACTTTCTAAACAATGATACATAAAAATGAAAGATGGCGAGGCAAAACTGATAACAAATTCAGGATCTCCTTGCTTCGACATTAAAATTATATATATATATATATATATATATATATATATATATATATATATATATATATATATATATATATATATATATATATATATATATATATATATATATATATACATACATACATACATATATATGTGTGTATGTATATGTGTGTGTGTATCTATGTGCGTATAAGCGTGCACGCTAGAATGAATCGTGCATTCATGCTAGTGCTCCATTCAATCAATGGTTATGAGGTCCTCTTCACCCATTACAAAGTGGTGCAGTCCGTTATGGACACTGGCTAGTATCTCTAGATCTGTTGTACGCCCATTATAACTACTTCACAGCCAAACAACGCACCAACCCCAAACTGTATCCCCCATTTAGGATATAAACCTCTCATCCTCCCAGTCTCTATATTATGACTAACATCTGCCTTCCTACAGTAAGCCGTAAGGTTCAGTATCCTCAATTTAGGGAGAAAAAGACGGAGAAAATATCATGTATCATAACTTTAATCTCGGATCTACTCAATATTACAACGATGACAAAGAAAAAGTTATTAAGATCGGAAAATTATACCGAAAACGATATAATTTTTAAAAGAATGTCCCGTGCTGGTTTTTTAAATTACAATAGTTGCTGAAAATTAATAAAAACAAAGCAAAATCACAACAAAATTACTTACGAACTTCAGTTTTATCAGACAGATTGTTCGTAACAATACAGATAAGTGTTGCTTGTATCAAGTAATCAGTTCTCACAGTTTTCCCTCAGAACACCACACGGGGAAAAATGAAGCGTCAGTGCTCCGGATTATGATGTACTACTGTATAATCACGAGAAAAGCAAGACTTCATCTACAAATATCAAAATATACTACAAAGTGAAGTCATACTGTCGACAGAGAGTATGGACTTGTTTATACCATTTTTTCCTCATCTTAACAATGCTAAATGAAAATTATTTAGTTTTAGTGAGTGGTTCATGCAATACACTCATTCGCATGAACTACGACTCCTAGACATATAAGATGTGAGGAAAGTTCAACTGGGACTCACTCCAAACACCCTAGACCCCTCTGGCTACACCAGAAAAAAGGGAAAAACGAAACTAAAACACCTCCTCCCTGTATTACCTCGAATGTCCTTCATGATCCAGCAAGAGGGTCCACCCATTTTGTCTTCCCTGGTAACAGCAGCCGCCTCCAGTCTTTTCTTTGTACACTCACACTGTAATCAGCTGAGCCGTGTTCCTACATCACAGATGTCATGGCATAAAAGTGGAATACAAGCTGATGCTATTTGAGAAATGTGGAATTTACGCATGCGTGAATACAAGTCGGCAAACATCATTTACATAAGTATATACGTATTGTTTGTATGTATATAACTCTCTTCCCCCCTATCTCTTTACCTATCTACCTTTCCATCTATACTCTATATATATATATATATATATATATATATATATATATATATATATATATATATATATATATATATATATATATATGAATTGGATCCATTTTAGTGAGAAGCACAACACGCCAACTTTACTTAGAGAGAGAGAGAGAGAGAGAGAGAGAGAGAGAGAGAGAGAGAGAGAGAGAGAGAGAGAGAGAGGCCCAACGAATTTTCAAACTGATGTATTGATGAAAATGTAATGAGGGACGAGACTGACAAGCAGACGCGCTATACGACATAGAATAACAATACAAACGAAAACACAAAGAGATAAATCCTTGAGTAGAAAAGAGGAAACACAAAGGAAATAAAAAGAACCGCTCGAGATCTACAATATGCTTTTCTCTATCCATTCGGCTGAGGCTTCTCCTACTCATTCTATTCCCCCTTCCCCCTCTCTCGTGGTATGGGAGCAGACAGGCCATCTTCCAAGGTACCATTCCAGTGATATTATATGGAACGGGGTCTTGACCACCGGGAGCCCACACACACAAGAACACAAAGCCATCTCAAGTGCTTTCATTATTTGTTATGTCTGAGGACGAAGACGGCGTCCACGAGTAGGAGACCGAGGCATGTGAACCTGCTCTTCACATTTCGATTCCATTTCGTGAAGATTCCCTTCCTTGGAGGAAGACCTTTCACAACGGCCGCAAAGCTCTCTTAACATGATGCCTAGTGGCTACGAAGCAGAGCGACGCCTTAACCAAGATTCCCTGTCCCCTAGATAATATAATTTTTTTTATTTCAACGAAGGAGAAATGTAGCGTCGGGTGCACATATAAATAAACACGTCCTTGAGTTGCGAGCCTCCCATCATTTCGAGCAGAAAACGGATGAGAGGTACTTTTCTCGGTCCTTAAACTTGAACAGAGGGAAGAGGATGTATAGTAAGGCAACTGACCCCTCCTCCTCTTTCACAAAAGGTAAAATGAAGATTAAAAAGGGAATTTTCTTAGAATACCGATCGTTTCAAAACGCCTTTAAAATGACAAAGATAGAATTCCAAAGAAAGAAAGAGAGAGAGAGAGAAGTACAGTACAACTACACACCTACTCTCTCTCTCTCTCTCTCTCTCTCTCTCTCTCTCTCTCTCTCTCTCTCTCACACACACACAATATATATATATATATATATATATATATATATATATATATATATATATATATATATATATATATATATATATATATATATATATATATATATATATATATATAGTGTGATGTGCTAGCATACACGAATATTCCGAAACAAATTTCAAGTTTTGGCGATTAGTTCATACATCTGAATAACAACAAATAGTTGAGAGCCACCTACATAAGGTTTTTCAACAAAGTTGCATTTTAAACCAAATGAGGTGGGAAATATAATTAGTGGGGTATTTGTGAAAGCGAATAACTCGCATTAGCAATTGTTTGTCAGCACAAATCTGATATATTTTATCAAGTACGTAACCGGACACCTTCTTTGTAAACATGCTTTATATGTGTAGCTATATAAGTTTACAATTTATGTACCTTTTACAACGGTACAAATACCCAAGGATTAACGGTTTATGAATACACTATGAAAATGAGTACATTTAAATAAATTTTTGCCAGAGAGAGCAAAACAACATAAATATAAAAGGAATAACAATAAACAGTAACGGATACACTACATAACCACTGAACAGTAAAAACCTTAAAAGGCACAGGATTTTTTTTGTCAAGACGATACAGGATGGAGGGATCAATAGAATTTGAAATCAGAGCCCTGCCATTGGGCAGAGCAGGCCATCCAGGGCCTTCCTTAGTGAGTGATGAAATGACTGCCAGAGGAGTATGGTGCCAAATGCGTTAGCTTAAAATG
Source organism: Macrobrachium rosenbergii (assembly GCF_040412425.1). NCBI lineage: Eukaryota > Metazoa > Arthropoda > Malacostraca > Decapoda > Palaemonidae > Macrobrachium > Macrobrachium rosenbergii. Next base: position 25,931,987 of record NC_089783.1, on the reverse strand, counting down.
ATATAAAGGTTAACGAAGATAGTTGATGTCATGGTGATAACTTTTAAAACTGATACGATGAAAGTTGAATAAAGAGACCCAAATATTAATGAAAATTCCGATCAGAGAGAGAGAGAGAGAGAGAGAGAGAGAGAGAGAGAGAGAGAGAGAGAGAGAGAGAGAGAGAGAGAGAGAGAGAGCATTAATATCACGCCATCGAAATAAACTACAGTGAATCAAATTCATTAAAGACTGGATGGCAACCATCACAAAATTTCGTGATCTGCACAAATCCATAAAAAAAGCTGTGCATAATCCATGAAGAATCACGTGCCACATAAAACTACCAGACTGACCCTCATCCATAATTACAGCATGGCTACTGGATAATCGCCGTTTCCCCCAACTGTCCTGCATTACCATACCACTTTATTCCTCCTCACCCGTCACCCTACCCAACTGGCAGGTATGAACACCCTTAGACAACCAAAGACAGTCACTTAATGGCGTGGAAATTCCAACTGTGAACTGACTGGAATTCTTCAGCAGCCAGCTCAGGAATTCGGAAGCAAAGTATCAATCCGTGATTTAACAGGAAAGCCTGGCAACATACACTTATGTCACTGCGGCCTGGATGAAGAATTGGTATGTGTTGGATGAAGAATTGGTATGTGTTTAAGACCTGTTACTTTTCTTGATAAGATCTACATGGAATTAAAAAATTTTTTTTTTAATCAGAAATATGGAATCAATTATTAACTTACAGCCAGAAAATTCTTTATTTATAAAACCAATTATTTCTTCTCTCTCTCTCTCTCTCTCTCTCTATATATATATATATATATATATATGTATATATATACATATATATATATCTCTCTCTCTATATATATATATATATATATATATATATATATATATATATATATATATATATATATATATATATATATATATATATATATATATATATATATATATATATTAGCGTGTGCATGCTTATTTGTGTAGGACATAGCTAGGATAAAATTGCATGACAGCTACTTACAACAGTTTACTGATAATAACATAACAGCAAACAACGTTTAGAGTTATGCTACTGTAAAGGAAAAAATGTTGCTAAATAATATGTGCGCGTATGGGTGTGTGTCAGAGAGAGAGAGAGAGAGAGAGAGAGAGAGAGAGAGAGAGAGAGAGAGAGAGAGAGAGAGAGAGAGAGCCTTCCATTATGAAAAACGATTATTTCCTCCTACAGGCTCGATTATCCGTGAGTATAATGCTATTGCAATCTCCATAATTTGAGGTTTCCTTTTGCACGGGCGAACGCTGCACTGTCCTTCGTTGCATAAACACCTCAAGGGCACGCAAATGACACAATGTAAATTGGCGCCTGAACAGAATTTCACGGATCACAAGTGGAATCAGTTAGAGTATTTTTCCAACATGAGTGTTCAAGGCTTTCCCAAGAATGAAATTCATAATTCAATTAAAGCAGATTTTTATCGGTTTATCGAGTATTCTGTGCAGAAGCAACAACTTAATAATAGCCTTGTATCATTAACATCATTATTACTGCTACTGTTTGCTGGAGAGAGAGAGAGAGAGAGAGAGAGAGAGAGAGAGAGAGAGAGAGAGAGAGAGAGAGAGAGAGAGAGAGAGTACTGGTGCGAGGGAATTTAGTATATTATAACATCGAAAAAAGAAATCTGACCGAAAAAGAGTTGACGAAAAAGTTCTAAAATTTAATCGGCTTAACGAAGTCGTCGAACTAAAACTTTTTCCCAGGCCTCGTTATAGCTTATGTGCTCATAATTTATGCATTTTCCCTCTTTTTCAATTATTTCTTGCAAAAGCACTTTCAAGCTGCGTGCTTTAGAAATACCACGCAATTGTGAAAACCTTCAAAATAATAAATAAAATTATCAAACGAAATTAATTAATTGACTGAGAGACAAGAATGATCGAGGGTACATCCAAACATATCGCATTTCAAACACAAATATGCAAGCAAAATATCAACTCATGATTTCTGGATTCAGGTCAAGGTGTACATTTCGACTGCTTTTATTTAGTTATTTATTCAACGTTATATATAAATATACGTTGGGATAACTGGAACGACAATAAAAGCCTTGTCTAGATTTTATTTTGACAAACGATAGACGGATTTACAATATTACTGCTGCGCGCACACACACACATCCACATGTATATATAATGTTGCGAGAGAGAGAGAGAGAGAGAGAGAGAGATGTTCTATCAAATCACTTACACCACAACAGCGAATAATTTAGCAACAAAACCTTCCCTTGAACAACAATGAGCACTATCTTCCAGTAAATCAGCCAATATGAAATTCGAATTGTATGCGAGGCCGAGAGAGAATGAAGGGAATTATAGGTGCACACATTCAATAGCACAAAGATTAAAATATTAACCTGAATCACTTTGTTACTCTGTACTGATTTCACATAGGATACTGCTTTCATTATTTCCAAACAGAATTGGGAGTAGTTTAAGGCTTAAGGCAAGAAATATTGACGAAATCTGATACAATTTTAGTGATTAAGAAAAAATGTTTGATCTAGAACATAAAATACCGATGAAAAACTGAGCGTATGTTATTTACAGAGGGTTACACCGAAATATACGCATTGAAGATAGAAGTACAATTTGTGTACACAAAATTTGTTATGCATTTGCACTGTTGGTTACCATATCTGACGGGACATATCAATCGACTGTTAAATAGAAGTGAACATATTAACCTATAAGAAGGCTAAACATTATAAGGTACCAAGACTGAAACAACATTTTACCAACAAACTCGGCGGTACAACACTTGCAGGTAAGATATTCGCGATTCCTGGGGGATACAAGAACACGTGGAAACAGATTAGCAGTTGCAGGTGATATAAATCAACGATAGCTTTCAGCAAAGCCTTTGGTTAGCAGCAATCTAGCCCCCAGACGCCAAAATATCGAATCACTAGCATCACAACCCCCTAGAGCCGGGAGATATCCATTAGCATACCGGATGCGTGAGACACGCGCCCGCGCCTAAATCAGTGACATTCGGATCCAGGATGATCTGACTTTAAACCAGATTGGAAGCGATTTAATCGCGTCTTAATCTCAATGACCCTCAGCGCAATCTACTTCCAGTTGAAAGTCTCTCAAGCCGAAAGTGGCTTACAGACGAATTCAAGCTAATTGGGGATTCACGTTGTCTCATTCTTTTCCGATGAAACATTGCGAATTGCTTAACAAAGCTCGGTTTCACGAGGGAATACCGAAGGAATTGTCAGAAATACAATACCTGGAAAAACGTCAACATAAATACTGTACAAGAGGCAAAACGATGTTAAAAAGCCCGATTGAGATATGCTGCAGTTCCTTTTAATATTAAAAAACATACACCAGTTCATCAATGTCAAGTCCACTGGCATATTCATTTCAAGATGAACCCAAACGCAGGAATCAACAGCAAAATGTGTTCATCTATAACATAAAAGAGAAAACTCAAAAGGCAAGAAAAAGAAGATAATCCAAGCTTACAAAGCGAATTTCATACGCAAATGGAGCTCTAAAAAAATAAATGCAGTCACATAACGAGCTTATATATATATATATATATATATATATATATATATATATATATATATATATATATATATATATATATATATATATATATATATATATATATATATATATATATATATATATATATATATATATATATATATATATATAAACAAAACCAATATGTGAAATTATGTAAAAATAGCAGTTAATAAAAACAGCGGAAAGTTAAAGAATAAAAAAAGACATGAAATTCCTGAGTGACCAAGGAACGTTTACAGTTATCACCCGGAAGTTTAATCGTTCCCTGACAAAAAATTAATTAAGACAAAAAAAAATTTACTGTAACTAATTTCTTCACAAACGCTCTGCGACAGGTCAAGTCTGGCAAAAGCCTGAAATACCACAGTAATGTGCAGTGCGAATCATAATAAATGAAATGCTAACGGTAAATGAAGGTAAATACTTGAACGGCAAGAGCTGAATCGTCTTCAGATCCAAGAGTGAATGCCACTGGAAGTTTCCCATAACAATTATAACTGCGAAGTCATCTGTTCGATAGAAATCGTTAACCGTAACATCTAGATTGTTTCAGAAATTGCAAGAAAGGCGTGGTGTTCAAGAATTCTTTTAGCTTTATCTATTATGTTTAAATAAATACGGACTGGGTGGAATTCACCAGAACGTTTTCGGCTCAAACACCTAGGCGTCGTCCTGTCACCTAAAAACACAAAACACAAGAGAAAATTGTTCACTGTACCGTTAACATAAGGTGACCGAAAAAATGCTTACGTATACCAATCACGTCAAAATAATTAGATAATGCAAAAAATAAATAATGACCTGTGGAAAAGCCAAGAGATCCGCAACGTCAAACCAAAAATTTCACAGAGACACATGGAGCCTGCAGTCTCAGGATTTTCAACACTTAACCTGCGGTTAGAGACATAAGGTTATTCTCTCTCTCTCTCTCTCTCTCTCTCTCTCTCTCTCTCTCTCTCTCTGTGTCTGTGTGTGTGTGTGTGTGAAAAAAGAAAATTATCAGAGCACAAGCATTCCTTCCCCAAACCGACATAACCACAAAACGCCCGCTTACCTGGTTACCCTTCATTCACCCTCTTTGGCGAGCCCATTACGGCGGCAAACCAGAAACCCCTAGCGCCAACTGCAAGAAACTGCTGCCGCAATCTGACAGCAATCAGTACAATTAACAAAGCGATTTGATGTCTTGACGGACGCGTGGCACTGACCCGTGGTTTTGGTAACCATTACCAAATGCCAAATAGTCAATCAAGGTTCCCATTTTATCGTCTACCATCTGCCTGCATCAAGCCCGAACAACGTTATTTGCACCACTGTATCAAAAGGGCTTGATATAGAGTTTGTTTTTATGTCTCTTCAAAAAGAATGTGTCAAAATGAGTGACATTATAAAGTTTGTACAGTACGTCTTTAATATGTCAGTCAGCGACCAGATGCATCATCAACATACAAATGCACGGACGCATATGCACACACATCCGTAACTGTCGTTTTATCTGAAGGAACAGCTTAATGTTGAAGAACAAAAGTACACGCACATACACACACTTGTAAAACTATAACAGGAAAAAAATGAATGATTCCCATTCTATATGCGAAGTGGAAACAGACTATCTGTTAAATAGTATTAAAACACTAAATAAATCTTAATGCATTAATGCAAACGTCTATTGAAAGGAAGAAAAAATAAAATTTCTATCATTTCTCCATACCAAATGCGACAATTTCTCTCTTTCTCTATCGTGTAAATAATTATTTTCTAATAATCACCATGCGTACTTCCTCTTCAACTAAAACTTGTAATGAAAAAGCAAATAAATTAATAAAAAAAACTGTCAAGCTAAACCAAATGGTGATTGTTCTCATCTCCAAAAATTCAGGTCAAGTCAGTGACAGCTCTTGGTTGCCAAGAGTCAGTAGCATTTTCAGCCACGAAATGATGAATATGAGAATCTAAAAACTACATTGTGAACGAAATAAAAATGTATATAAATATATATATATATTATATATATATATATATATATATATATATATATATATATATATATATATATATATATAGAGAGAGAGAGAGAGAGAGAGAGAGAGAGAGAGAGAGAGAGAGAACAAAATCAAACACAATATATATATATTGTATATATATATGCTGTATATATATCAAGAGGAGACAGAGAGTCCGCCCGTTGAACCTATGAGCTACAGGCCACCCTCGACTTGATCTCAAGTGCACATGAAAGTTTTTGAAATAAACAAAAGCAAATGAAAAACTTGAGGAGTAAACGTGGTTCAGCAACTAACCCGCGCAACATGCTACGAAGTGATCATCACGTTATTACCTCTGTGAAAAAAGGCAGGCCATCATGGCGCAAGTAAAACTTACACCAGGTGGCACGCAATTTATACATACGAAATATACAAAGGTGAACTAGTACGAGCATACAGAGAGGGGAAGGGGGGGGAGGGGAGAATTTTCAGAAAAAATCTTTGTTTCAAAATATAGTCTGCATCACATAAATTATATAAATAGTCACTCGATACACAAATAAATATTAATGCACTAGAAAGTCCAAAAAATAATTCAACGTTTTCTCAGCTGTGCCCGAGGCCATACAGTACGCTCTTTATCAAACAAATCAAAGGACGATCTCCCGAGATCCACATAGGAATGATTTTTCGGAACGTCCTCAGATAAGGAACGTTTCCCACGGACCATTCAGAGGGTGTATGGTTACTTCCCTGGAACCTTCATTAGGTAAATCACGTCACCAACCATCGGAACACGGTAAATATGTCAACAATTTGTGAGAGAGAGAGAGAGAGAGAGAGAGAGAGAGAGAGAGAGACTAAAGTCCTGCCATAGCTTAAGTAAAGTTTACTTATACACGGAAATTTTCATACCTTACGGCATTTAAAGAAATTCTTTCATCCCACATTTCAGAGAAAGAGAGAGAAAATTGTAATTTAATAAACGACATTCGCTGCCCTCTAAGAGCAGATATTTCTGAATAAATCGTAGGAAGCAAGGAACTAACTGAAGCCTGATCAATAGCTGAAAAAGAAATAAACGACAAGTACAAAAAAAGTATACCTTAGTTTTACCAGACCACTGAGCTGATTAACAGCTCTCCTAGGGCTGGCCCGAAGGATTAGACTTATTTTACGTGGCTAAGAACCAATTGGTTACTTAGCAACGGGACCTACAGTTTATTGTGGAATCCGAACCACATTATAGCGAGAAATGAATTTCTGTCACCAGAAATAAATTCCTCTAAATCTTCATCAGCCGGCCGGGTAATCGAACTCCGGCCCAGCGAGTGCCAGTCCGCAGCTCTACCGACTGACCCAACGAACAGCTTACGACAAGTACAAAACGAAACAAATTTTATACAGAAAAAGTAAAGGCAATCAAATAAATCATCACTATCGGCCGCGACACCGTGTGAAGCAAAGGCCTTCTGTGAAATTCCGCCACTCATTTCTTTCCTCTGTTTTATCTTCCACAAATCCCTACTCATCTCGAGCCTCCGTCTCACAGTTCTCCTCAAAGTAGAACTGGGTCTCATATAAATCATAAATACACCAGTGCAACAAAACAGAAAAAAATGTTAAATACCAAAACCTAAAAAAAAAAAAAAAACTCCTGATACAGCGTCTGGGAGCAGTCTCCTGCATACTTTTCATTCCGAAGTTCTTGGCGAGCAGAGATTGTTTACGTAGTTCTGTTTACTCACCCATAGCGTATTGGCACCCCACCACCTCTTCTCCTCTAAGGTAAACTGGAAAGCGTAGGCTGTGTTAGTTTGGCGTTGACTTGTTTGTTTACTCAAGCTATGATGTTTTCGTCTAATCCAACATGGCGGCTTTAATGAAACAAATAGTTGGGGACTGGAAGTCAGAAACATTTGGTGCTGGTGTCAAGCATTGTGAGCGAAAATGAGATAGAATGTATACATCATTAAATTAAACAGGTCATCATTAATTGTACCTTACTGTGGACCACGACAAAATGAAAAATAAGAGAGAGAGAGAGAGAGAGAGAGAGAGAGAGAGAGAGAGAGAGAGAGAGAGAGAGAGAGAGAGAGAGAGTGTGCGTGTATGTGGTGAAAGTGTGAGGAATGCAGTCCAGCCTACTTAAACCTGCGGCATTCCATTCATTCCGTACATCACACTTAGCGACAGTTGCATTTACCTGCAAGGGAAGATCCACACAAAGAGAGGAAGCGGGTACGCTAAGCCTTCCTACACTACTCTTCTCGGAGTCCTCCTCATTATAATAAACTCGGTGACACATCTAACAGAACCTGAAATCGCGTGCCAATGTATGCGAAAAATGCAAGAATCCGAGAATGCAGTATTAGTTAAGAAAAAATGCAGGCACGCAACTTTCTCTGGCAGAGTGAGACGAGAGGCACTAGAGAGTCTTCAGTGGTGTTTGGTCTGCGTGGGGAAAGGTCTCCATAACGGAGTGGGGACAGGGAACTGGGTAGTCCGCTATCACGTCGGAGTCATGGCCCTTCTGACGAAGTGAAATCTGCCCGGCCGGCTCAGCAGAATCTGCACGAGATGGCGCCTTCGACTTAGTATGCAACAAAGCCTCTGCTAATCGGGGTTAATAGATGTCAACTTTTATAGCTCTGGGTTAATGGCAAGGTTAATTACACAAGCTGCGCGCTACAGATTTCCTTGATGGATAATAGCAATTACAGGAGCATTAACGCCTCGTCCAAGACATGTGATTATGCTACCAATAGCCGTAATAACAATCGAATCACGGCTTCCGTTAATTAAGCCTAATGATCCTTGCAACATGATCCAGACAATACCGAAGGCTGTTCCCCTCTTCACAGCGTCAGGGAAGACAGAGTAGACAAAAATACAAAAGGTATTTCTACAAAGAAATTGTACATCTAATGAAAAACATGAATACATATTTCAAGCAAGGCTATTATCCAATTCTCTGAGAACAAATTATACACACACACACACACACACACACACACACATATATATATATATATATATATATATATATATATATATATATATATATATTTATATATATACATACATACACACACACACACACACACACACACACACACACATATATATATATATATATATATATATATATATATATATATATATATACATATATACACACAATGTGTGTATGCATGGCTTTCAGGATAAGTCACAGTAATATAAAAATGAATGCATAGAAAATAAGCTCATACTCTACCACATTTGATATTCGCATATTAAGTACTCATGCGAAAAGATATCATAAGCATCTGCTATAAAACGAATAAAATTATTCTCTAATGGACTGGTTGGGCGACAGAAGTGGTACATTTTATGCTTCAAGCACTTATAAGTTACTCTGAATCTCCTGCTGGAGTGTTAAATGACAGAAGATAACAAATTCAACTTCAACCGTAGTTTTCTCAACAGATGCGAACGATTCTAAAAAGGTTTATAAAATCCAATAACTTAGCCAAATGTATCATCACATAAATAATGTCGAGTATTACCATTACATCTCCGAATGTTTTAACCACACCAAATGAAAACTCTCTCTATCTGATAAGTTAAGGGAAATCAGAAAGAATGAGTTATACTTTATAAACTAATGCAGATGAAAGATATCGTTCTGCACATCAGAGCAAAAGAAGCTTCCACCGGACGACGAATGTTCAATGAAACAACGAACATGCAAAGTAAACTGGTCTACACGAGAAGAGGATCGTTATGACGTGCTTTCGACACTGTATATACATGGCATGCACCAGCCACTTCAAGTATGAAACACGAGATGTCACTGGTTCAGTTATTTACTTCAGTGCCTGTCAGAATGACAATAAAAGCTGGGTTGCTGCTCTCTCTCTCTCTCTCTCTCTCTCTCTCTCTCTCTCTCTCTCTCATATGCCGAGGTGAATATCTTTCCTTTATTCATCTCGGAAAAAATAATAAATAACTTTGCACTAATATGGGGTTTTAGTAAATTACACAAAAACATCCAATTGCCACAAATTTTGCGACTCGCTAAAATAAGGTGTCATTCGCATAGTAGTCTTTTCAAAAACAATATGGAATACACAAAAAGCAGTACTGCCACACGCACCAGACAGTAAAAATATTCCTAATTAACTCCACAAAACAAATTAATATCCAGTGCATCTGATACATTAGTAACTAATTCTTAGAATATATAAGGAAATTTAAGTTCTTGTTGATTTCGTTGCAAAATAAACAGTTACAAGAACAATAATAAGAAAGCAAAATCCCATTAAATAAACGGTCGGAGAAAGTAAAATCATGCCAAAATTTTGTGGTTCGCTGTAAAACCATCAGCTGATGAAAGAGCAAACAGACTGCAGGTGGGTATAATAGGGAGGGCATCTGCCAAAACCAGAGCCCACTTACGCAAGATGTAACAAAAACAACGGCTCAAAGATCGGGAGCAATATTGCGTTCAAGAAATGAGAACGGGAGGGGAGCAATCGGTTAGAGAAGTGGTTAGATATGGAAGTGCCAGTCTGCTGGCCAATGAGAGGGCCCACAGGATCATGGCGAAAGAGCACTGATCAATTCTTGGAGCAGATGTGAATACTGGCAAAAAGTCCAACTGATAAAAGAGAGTGCAGAGAATCCTTAGACATTTCATTCAGTAGAGAGAAACCAGAAACGTAAAAGCGTCCATGATTATAACGATTACTTTCAAATTTCGTCATGATTATGTAATTTTTGCCTTTTTGGCCAACAAAATAGACCTTTATTTTCAAAAAATATATTGTTAACACGTCAATAATGCATGGGTTAAAACACGTCTAGAGCTGCAGAACCTTAATTGATAACAATATGCCACAAATACTAAGTTTCACGAAACAAACTTAACATTTGCTAAACTAAATGTCTATGCAGATTCAAAGCCCTGCTGGTAGTACATGAACTAAATCTGCCCGGTTAAAATATTTTCAGTGATGTCAATTCACTTCAAATTTTATGATATAAAATTTCAGAATAATAAAAAATACGATGTAAAGAGAAATTTTTCGTAAAAAAATGCTTTTTTTCTCAAAAAAAAAAAAAATAAAAAAATAAAAAAAAATAAACAAAGCACCCCGCACATACAAAAACCATCCATTCTAGCAATAAGCCGAGCAGAACCATAATTCCACTAACCCTGTCATTTCCAAATTACCACAGGCCATTAACGACTCGACGAAAATTAGACGCTCCCATAAACTCATATGAGAGAGAGAGAGAGAGAGAGAGAGAGAGAGAGAGAGAGAGAGAGAGAGTGGGGGTAGAAGCCACTGCTATAAAAACGTGCAAATAATTAAACCGAGGCTTACCCATATGATAAACATCATGATCATTTAATATAACTTAAAATAAGAAATCTGTCCCATTCCCCTGTAATGAGTCATTTGGATGGGCATTAAAAAGTATAACTACCCATAATTTTTAATGACCAGTTTTGTACAACGGCTGTAGGCACTTTCAGGAAGCGCAACACGGAAAAATTACATATTTTAAGAGTCCAAGAAAAGGGGGATCAGAAAAAGAGGGGAAGGAGAAACAATTTGGAGGAAGGTGACGTGGAATCTTGCGGTGACTTCTAATTCGAAGACCTGAATGTAATGGAAAACGTGAATGGAAATTGGAAACTAGATCCCATCAAATGCATTGCTACAACCCCAAAGAGTTACTGCTAGGAACCCTAATCCGTGAAACCATAACATGAAAGCATTCTACTCTAAACGCCTGATATATACTCTTACATTATTTGTTTCATTACACGTGATTTACCAGAACTGGATGAATGTTTCGAAGCACTCAATACACTTACAAATCTCACTGGATATTATCCTAGGCGCTATAAAAATCATGTAACTCGTAGCTTTCGTGCGGGTAGGACGTGTCTGTGAAGTGCTCTGTGAAAAGTGCCTGACTTGCGTCATGTTCAAAGTGAATTGAGGAAGAGGAAGGAAAAAGAGAAAATAAATACTGTAGAAATTAAATCAAGTAAAGGGAAGATCAAACCATCATACGAACATTATCTCCTAATTATCGAAGCAGCACGTAAAGATGGAACACTAAGTAAAAGGCTAGAGAAGGATGAGTCAAACCAAATAGAGAGAGAGTCAGCAACCTGCGGACATTGCTCTGGGGAAGTTGATGAGGAAGGAGCTTGCTGTGAAATGTGTGACGCATGGTTTCATTATGAATGTTCGGGCATCGAGTTCAGATATACACCCATACTTCGTAGTGATAACATATTGTACATCTGTAATAAGTGCAAGAGGTCTGAACAAAGAACACACAAAAAACTCATTGAAGATGAACTTGAAGTAATAAAACAGAGAGATATTAACAAAGTTGATTCAGGATTCGGCTCAGAAAACTACTGACGTAATGATCAACATAGATGAAATCCACGGCAAAATTTATAATGCTGATAAAGATGTAAAGACCATGATAAAAAAAATGCCTCTGATCAAAGCACAGCAGCTAATGAAAAGAGACAAATTATGAGTCAAATAACGGCGCCAGTTGAACAGGTTAAAACAACAAGAGATAGACATTTATTTGTAAGATTTCCAGACAGGAAAAACTTAGAAAAGGCAAAAATGGAGATTCAGAATATCAACATTACATCAGTAAATGAAAAGGGTAAACTTAAACCAAAAATAAAAGTAGTCTATGTCCCGAAGGATGAAGATGACATTGTCGATAACATTGTAAAGAAAAATCCATGGATAGGTAGCCTCATTTCTGAAAATGACGACCTGAAAATTGTAAAGGAAATGATAGCCAAAGATGACAAATATAAACACTGTATCATCAAATGCACACCACAAATACGAGAGGCTATCTATGACGACAGGGGTGACAAATTGTGTACACTGTATAGCCGTTGCAAAGTATTCGACTGTTACATGCCCTAGCAATGCTATAAATGTCAGGAATTTGGTCACAGCGCAGCAAATTGTAGAAATGACCAAGCTTGCCCTAGATGTGGTGAAAATCACAGATCAAATGAATGTGCTAGCAACATCTTCAAGTGTAAAAATTGTGTAAAGAAAGGTCATAGTGATACTAAACATAAAACATATGATGGCAACAAGTGCACAGTATATAAAGAATATGTGTCAAAGGTGAAAAATAATACGGATAATGGCTTTGACTAATATTCTTCTATGCAATTTAATAAGAAGAAAGCAAATTAAAAAAAAAAAAAACTAACGACTCTCCTATCCTGCAGGAGCTACGATACTGACGTGAAAACACTAAAAGACAGTTATAAAATATAAGAAGCACCTTATTTTGAAAACGTACAAGGGCCCGCCAGAGAGGGAATTATCCCTGTGGAGGGTTGTACATAAAACCAAATAAAGTGAAACAAAGTGAAACAAGTCGGGGTGTGGCTCAACATTCAGCAGTGCTTTCATTAAAATTTCACAAATAACTTTTTCCCGACTATGCAAGATCAGCAATTTCCTCCACTTCTAAGTGAGAACTATAACACATCAGAAATCGTCAGCACATCTTCACATACCTTATAGACTAGATTCTTTGCTTGTTGGTAGAAAAGCTCCACTGTCTGTGGCCCTTGGAGGTGCAGTATCGATTCGATGTAGAACCTGAAAAAGGAAAATATCATTAACAACAGTAATTATCAAAGAATTTCTTTCGTCACCACCAAAAAAATAATAACCACCCAAATGCAGTCTTACCGCTACGCTCGAATAACAATTCCGATCTACCTAATCACCACAATTCGTACAGACTAAAATTCAGCATTTAAAATCTTTCCCTTACCTATCTTATCACCTTCAGTGATAACCAGCACAGCTAATCTCTGCCCGCACCCTGGATAAACTTCTTAGCACCCACACGCATACCAAGAAAGTAAAACTAGAGGTAACCGTTATCCTAAATATTCTGTCAAGATTCTCTGCCCAAGTTTAAACATATAACAACAGTGCAGTCATGTCTGACCATTATTAGCCAGCATATTCTACCAGTGGAACCCCAAGCATATTTTTTTCACTGGCAGATTCGTGTTTAATAAAGGTAGTCATTACCAATTACCGCTCTTCCAGAGATCAACTACCACAAAGGAACAAGGTCAACGTGATAAAATTCGTTACTGGCGTTGAAGAGAACCATGTGGATTTTTACATCGAACTTTTGACTACATGAACACAAGATCACCAGCACCAGTTAAGAAAGTATTAATGGGTATGCTGAAAAAACAAGGAACTAATCAGGCAGCCACGAAAAAGCTGAGAGATACAAATAAAAGAGACAACATACTGCGCACAATAAACTTACAGGCAGCGAATTAATGGTAATGGTCTTTATGTATGATAAGCTAAACATGGTGCTTAAGAAAGATGGCATCAATGAATTCATACTGAGTGTGACGAATAATGAAATACAGCAATGGAACACACCAAGGGCTCGTTGTTACTCACTACCAGGGTCATAAGTAATACTGCAGTTCTTAGGTTTTATCCGTACTAAGACATACACTAAACCTGACATTAACTGAGAGAGAGAAGGAAACTCGACACACAACGTATATGAAATATGAAGTAGCATTGTTCGACTGTGATAAGCGAAACATAAATGATAAAGAGTCTACTAGGAGGACACAATACTACGGAGACAAGAGTTAAAATTTCAAGAGATAACCCAACAGGACACCGCTATATTTACATTACTGGATTACGCACAACAGGCGTAATTAGGGCCATTAATAACATCTACTATGGACAGGACGAAAAAGAATTAAAACAATAACCAGTTTCAATATGATACTCTCAATACGTTTCAGAAACAAAGAAAATCAAGAGTATAACTGAACAATTAAAAGCTTATTTTAATTGAAACTTCCAGAACACAGTTTCCGAATATGCATTCGTCGCTGCTAGTTTGAACAATCTTCACTGCTTTTGTCCATCGCAAATCCTTTCATCGCAAATATCGACTGCCCAGAACTGTCAATAAACGTACAATTGTCATCTCTCTCTCTCTCTCTCTCTCTCTCTCTCTCTCTCTCTCTCTCTCTCTCTCTCTCCGTGCAATAAAGCCTATTTCAAAGCGAGTGTTGGATTCCTTTGACATTGCCACTTCCACGTTCAAAATAAAAAAGAAATGGGAATGGGATGGGGTAGGGGGGGGGATGGATTAGGATTTGGGAAGAAGGCCTGTAACATAGCTGACAGATCTTGGGCGCTGTTCCAGAACCACAAAAGGAACCGAGAACAATGAACGCTCATTCCGAGGGGGAAAGGAAAAGGACATCCAGCGTAAGATGAGTAATATCATAGCTTTCTTTGATTTACGGCAATCATAATAGCTAGGAAAATGAAGAGGATGACGGCTGACTATGTTGCTGCAGCGTTCTTTTCTTGGGATCTTACATGATAATGAGTATTGTCATTATCTTCACGATAATAAAGTAGAAAAACGAGGAAAATAGACTTGGCTATTTTTAATTATTTTTCATACCCCAACTTGCTAAACATAATCTAATTATTTCAATATTGCGAAAAATATACGCACAGAGAGAGAGAGAGAGAGAGAGAGAGAGAGAGAGAGAGAGAGAGAGAGAAAGTACACGTTGGAGGTTCATAAAAATCATCATAAAATACATCTCCACAGCTGGGTATCATAAGTGTTCAAAGCAGTACAACAATTACATGGTGGCTAGTATAGATCTTGGTAGGTCGCAACCAGG
>NC_089783.1:25896624-25914124 GCF_040412425.1 Macrobrachium rosenbergii | reverse complement strand
CTGTCAGTGAATGACTTTGTTAAAATCAAGTTGACAGACAAAATTATGGTATGAAAACAGAGGAACGGAATTTTACTCCTGTAATCTTAACAGTGATGACGATAACGCGCCATAACAACTTCCAACCGTTTGGAATAACAGCCATGTCTCAACGTGCAAACACACTCCAAATGGCAAACCGAACAATAAAAACACAAGCGGGCCGAACAAAAGCACTCTAGTCCTATCTACTAATGGGGCTTATGCTTAAAAGCTTCGGGTTGAATAGCTTTGTTCCTGCAGCAAGTGTTTCTGAACGGGTAACAACAGAAACACCTTCAGTTAGAAGAACAATGTCCCTTGGGAAGGACTCAGTCCTCGAACGAGGGAGAGAGGAAGACGGGGGAGGAAAGAACAATTCATCAATGGATTATTTAATTCAATGGAACCCTCCGTGGATTGTGGTCCAAACTTCAAAAGGACTCCGACGAACATAAAAGTTGTCGTACAATAGCTCGGCCCAACGACGTTATTTCACTCGGTGAGTTTCTTACAGACCGACCACTATCAACAGTCATTTTTATAAATCAAATAGTGGACAAACAAGAAAGGTTAAAGTAACAAACTGTTATTAAAAAAAAAAGTCTGTTAAAATCGATCTCTTCGATTCAAAACATAAAAAGCGTTCATGTATGTTCGTCATCCTGTGGGTTTGGTGTCTGCGACAGCAATATCGTAAGGATTTCCTGTTTTCTATCAATTTGAGGAATATCAGAGATGCACCAACGCTTCTGGCCGCTTTCCCATCAAAATTCTTCGGAAAAGAATTGAAAAACACCACACTGCATCATATGTCCTTCATATACATCCGTGTTATTATCGGTAACTAAAACAAACAAAAAAAAAATGCAGGACCATATCAGTCACTTCGAATCTTGTTATTCTTGAATTTTCAACTATGAGTCGAGTTCATTTCGTTCTCTGAGATATAAAACATAACATATCAATCACTTTTACCCAATTTTGGCAGTTTCAATTAAAACACCAGTGCAGTACATCGAAAAATTTTCTTTCTAAAATTTTCACTTGAAATGACAGTGGAATGCACATGCAAACTGAATAAACCGTATCAGTATACAATGATCAGATAATGTATGCATGCCAAGAAATGTAAAGGAAGCGAAGCCATTCTATTTTAACACAGAAGGATCCGCTCATAGATTGCAAGGATTTTCTCAAGTTTTCATCTGATAATTATTTGAGTGTTTCCTGTACTGTTTATTTAGGATCACATGGCCTTCCCCAATTCCCTAGAAACCTAAAAGACATTTGAATTAATCCTGCCGCAAATCCTTCAAGTAGTTTTAGTTTTCTGTAAAAGAAAACTATTGAGATGGCTATTTGTCTGTCCGTTCGCACTTTTTAGTTAGCCATAATCGTGCGTCTGCCACCGCTATAGGTATAAAAAACAGGCAACCACTGGGCCGCGGCTGAGAGTTTCATGGGCCGTGGCTGAGAGTTTCATACAGCTGTGCAGAAAACTTGATTGCGCCGAAGAAACTTCGGCGCATTTTTTACTAGTTTTATCCTTTTAAGGATGAACGTTCTCTTTTAATTTTTCCTTTATAGCCCTCAATATTACATTCAAACGAACATGTCTTTCTATTTCTCTTTCCCAGAAAGAAGTCAAACGATGTTTTTGGTTATGATCCTGCAAATACACATGAGCATTCTGAATTCGGATGATATCAATTTAATTTTAATAAATTAATTACTTATCGTCAACGAAGATTGTGAGTCTCTCTCTCTCTCTCTCTCTCTGGAGGAAAAAGAGGATAAAAATACTACTGCAAGTGAGGCAAACAATAATTCTCTCGAGTATAGAAAACACGCGGAGCTCGAATTGAACCGTAACTCTCCCATTGTTCACAAACTACGCCCATAAATAACTAATGGATAATGGGAACAAAACCCTTTTCGGAAAACTCATAAAACTTCTAAACGATTATTGCCACAAATTGCACTAAATCACAGGCGAGGAACCGACGTTGAATCCGTAATCATAGACAATAACAATACTCTGTATAGGGAAACTGATCAGCAATTAGAATTTAATCCCTTCTTTTATTTTCTTTACTTTTGTTTGATCTGCCTTGAGAAAGAAAGCGAGAGAGGTCTTCGGTAAATTGAACGAAACACTCGCTAAGGCCACACATTACTTTTACACATTGGATGAGAGAGAGAGAGAGAGAGAGAGAGAGAGAGAGAGAGAGAGAGAGAGAGAGAGAGAGAGAGAGAGAGAGAGATTAAATTTTAATAAAAACGGACAATTGCTAAAATAAAAATGTAGCTACAACTTATAAGGACAATATGAAATGCGAACAATCATGATATAAATATAAACTCATTCATTCCATCACTAAGAGATATCAAAATGTATTTTTGGAACTCGAGATTGGGAATTACCTCCTTTCTCCACCTACTATAGGTCGGACACTGAGTATCTAAGGACGTCCCCAACAAATAAAGGAATGTTAGGGCAATACACAGTAACAGGGAAAAATAGGGGGAAAAAATAATAGGTTTTCTCCAACCATTCCTTTTTCTTTTTTCTTCCAGGTAATGTATGTGCAACACGTTTACCTCGCTCTCGTCAACCACCTGAGCCACATTACATATTCTCCCTATTCCTTTCGGGTCTTTTCAATTTCCCTTTACCATGACGGAATTGGAGGTGAACACAGAATATTCTTCCTCGTCCCCCCAACGTTACTAGTCTTTGAGAACGCTACGCTAAGAGCACGTACAGCCAATAACAATTTCTACGTGACCTTGTTAAGCTCTCCGTCACCTCAATTTACAGCGGGTTAATACAATACTAAACGTTCTTATCATGTGCATTCCCTGGAGATAATATAAATAAGACTTATTCAGTAAAAAACAATGCGTCTAATGTTCACAGAAATATTTATGAGCAAGATGCCCCAATATATTTATTTTAAAAGAGGGTGGTTTACTTAAGAGATGAAAAAGACAGCGCCATATTCACCTTTTAACTGCTGAATTACGACAGAAGCCCAGGTGCATATAGGACGGAAAGTTACCAACTGATTCAGGATGCTAAAGCGCAGTGTTTTAAGACATAAGAATAACTCATTAAGAACGTGATCCCCTTTGGGTAGGAAATACCCGCACAATTCAGAGCCCTGATGTAGGACGTGGAATCCCGTGCCATATATTGTAGTTACAAATACACCAGAAAAGACCACGTCCTATACATAACTGGTCTTCGGATGAGCAAAGTAAGTGAAATTGGGTCTGGTCATTAACTGGACGGGTGGTTGCCAAGGAATGCCGGATGCCGAAGGCATACAAGTCTTACGAAACACCCATGAGGCATAGGTGTACCTCAAACCCTCACCCGCATCTCCCAGTTTAGCAAGGGAAAGATACGCGTGTGTACGTGTTTATATATTGCGAAAATACGTATATTTCTAACAAGTCAAATCGCGTTAGTTAACTAGAGTAAGTAAACTTCACTGCCCTGAGAGGCGATGGTTGGTCAATCTAACAAATTTCGGGATGGAATTTCTATCAGTCTGACTTAAAGTTTGTACCTGCATCAAAAGCACATTAACACATGCAAAATAAAAGGATGCCCTTTTGTCCCACGCGAGTTACCATAATTACGCTCATCTTATTAAGGCCGTCTCTGGACAATAGCCCAATAACTTGCGATCCAGATGATACTTGAAGGCAAGTAAGAATGTACACTGCTGTAGACGCCAAATTGAGAGAGAGAGAGAGAGAGAGAGAGAGAGAGAGAGAGAGAGAGAGAGAGAGAGAGAGAGAGAGAGAGAGAGAGAGGTGACGCTTGGATGGAGCAGAATCGTGCCTGAAATGGTAAGAGTACTCGAAGAGAACGTGAACTATTTGGATGATGATCTCCATTTCCTGATGGATGCTGGAAACTACATCCCGACATTTTTACCCGTCCCGCTCTCGTTTTTCATTCTGAGAGAAGGTGAACGAGAAAAAAGTGAGAAAGGGGAAAGGAGAAGGTGGGAGAAGAGAAATAACTTATGTCAGTCCAAAACTTCCTTGGATTCATATTCTGGCGAATGTTGACACTATCAGATTCTGACCACTTGCAACAATTCAACGAATTTCCTGTAATTCTCTAATTTATTCAAAGTCGGAAGTAGTATAAAAATTATCGCCCCCCCCAAAAAAAAAAAATTCAAGAACAAAGGTCATCTGGTATGAACTGAATGAAAAATTCCATTAAGACTATAATCTCTAAACTTTATTTGTATTTGTAATGTGAAGTTGAAAGGAAAAATACTGTAATGTAGGTGAAAACACTTGACAGCAATCACACTTAAAATTCCATTTCATTATCAAGCATGGTCAAGTTTCAGAAGATAAACCACATAAACTACTGACAATATAAAACAAAAACTCAATCCAAATTCAGCTCAAACAGTAAAAAATTAATAAACAAACAAAAATAACAAAGTTTCTTCCGACGTTTTCTCTCCATTTTAGTGAGCTTCCATTTCTGCTTGATGGCATCCATGGAAATGCTAAAGAGAAGAAGCAGAGAAATTCAGCGAATATTCCAAGGCATATAACACCCTCCGTGCCTCACAAATAGCCCGTGTTAGCTACGCTTGGCTGCTCTCGAAATACATGCACGCACCACAAACGGGAGGCCATTAGCATAAAATCTATGCAAATTGGATAAAATATTATAATGTTCATGACAGTGGGATGTTTTGTTAAGAAAATTGTATCGGCTATAACTATAATATTAATAAAAACGAGGGAAAAATAACCTGTAACATTTGTACCCACAAATAAAAAGAATATTTAAAAGATATAAGTCATACATATTACTATATATACATATATATTATATACACATATGCCGTATATATGACTGTATGTATTTTTCACCTTGTTCTTTTCCCCTTAATTGAGAGGGGCACGATAGATTTATCAGCAAACATCCCAAGCTGTTTTCCTCATGTGGGATCGATCCAAGATTTTTTGCTAGTGAGGTTAGGTTTTTATTCTCTCAGCTATAGGGGTGACTATGAATGAAAGAAGTCGTTTTCAACTGATTTAACTGTTATTCGCTTCAACCTGGACTGTATGGTTGGCAAATTTTTGAACGACTTGTTTTAGAAATTAAGTCGCAAATATTCTTTGTCTGTACAATTTGACTT
The DNA here is from genome assembly GCF_040412425.1 of Macrobrachium rosenbergii. Taxonomy (NCBI): domain Eukaryota; kingdom Metazoa; phylum Arthropoda; class Malacostraca; order Decapoda; family Palaemonidae; genus Macrobrachium; species Macrobrachium rosenbergii. Next base: position 25,908,914 of record NC_089783.1, on the reverse strand, counting down.
TCATGAACAACCTGACAAGTTCAGATTGTTGGCGTGACTGATGACGTCTGACTTCAGTCTTTCTCAAATTAATGCAGATGTTGTCATGAAATTTATCGGTCAAATCAGATAAACCGGTAAATCCATTTCACAATAAATCATTAGAGGCAAAGTGAGCAGTAAGATACGGATTCGAGTGCTGGAGCATCTTCGTATGTCAGATACAGGCGGTCACTGCATGAACTGGTGTTACATGACATTAATATGAAGGAATTCAGTGAAGTGGTAAAGATTACATTTACGTACGATTAGCAGTTGATAATGCCCTGCTTGAAACAGATTACTAGGGATGGTGTGTGTGTGTGTGTGTGTGTGTGTGTGTGTGTGTGTGTGTGTGTGTGTGTGTGTGTGTGTGTGTAGCCTACGGTACTGGATGCAGAGGTAAATTAATTTATGCATACTTATTTTTTGATTTCTGAATCACCAATATTATAAAAAAGATAAATCTGTTATACTGGGACAATACAAGATAACACTATATCCAAAACTCGAAATTCGAATGTAGCGCAGAGTTCTAATATATGTTAAAGTTTCTTCGGGAATTCCTCATTCGTGCTCCCTTCAATTCATATTAATCTATGTATGCATGTATGTAGTATATATATTCATATATATATATATATATATGTATATACACACACATATATATATAGTCTGCGTGTGTGTGTACAGTTTATTAATACACGCATCAAGCATACATACATACATACAAGAAACAAATTCAAATTCATGTGTGATTTGTATTTCTGTGCCAAATTCTCGAAGAAATTCACAAAATACACGTAAAGTTCTATTCATAGCTATTTCATTAATGGACATTCATGTAAAAAACGAAATTTCCTAATGGGATATTTGCCACACATTATATAAAAAAATACACAATAAATCTCCCATGGAGACACACGCAAGAAAAATCTATTACATGAAGGTAAAACAGTAATTATGCATTCAGGAAACAGCTTGCTTTTCGGCGATACGGTTAAAGAGAGTCGAAAATCTGGGCGCAGGTTAAAAAGGTTGCTAGATCACAGGATTTCTTGTAAAACGTAAACAATGCTGAGTCCAATAAAAAACGGCATCTGGTTCTAAACTTTTGGTGTGACCACAGCTGCCGCGTCACGCCTTTCATAACAACTTTCTTTGAACACAGGTGACAAATAGCCTGAAAGCCTTGATCTCCAATCGCCTTTCCTAAGCAGGGATAAACTAATCCAACTTTCAAAAGCAAACCGGAAAAGAAACAAACTTTACTGCACGAGTAGTCTACTTAATCTTCAAAGCATTGTAACAAGAAGCACGTGTCTTTCTGTACAGTAACACCAGAATTACTTCTGCCATTATAATTTAAGTGAAATACAATTGGAATTACATTTCAGATTAATTAAAATGCTTGAAAGAACTGCGAATGAATGTATTATACCTACCTGGAAGTATGGATAATTAAGATAGTTATAATCATACTACACTTTGGTTGAGAAGAGTTTTGTCAAAAAACGTGTATATATATATATATATATATATATATATATATATATATATATATATATATATATATATATATATATATATATATATATATATATATATATATATATATATATATATGTATATATGTATATGTGTGTGTGTGTATGCACACGTGTCGATGTTAGTAAACTACTCCCCAAATATCCGATGTGACATTAAAAGCTGAATATTAACCTTTAGTTACCATTATTACAATAAGGGCGAAAATGGTCTGTTTCAATAACGAGACAAATGTAATGAACCTAAAACTCAGCAGTGGATATAATAATAATAATAATAATAATAATAATAATAATAATAATAATAATAATAATAATAATAATAATAATAATAATAATAATAATATGACAAAGAATGGTTAAAATATTCTGTCCAACAAACACAAAGAAACCGCAACAAACTGTCGAAAATAAGAAAATAAATTATCCCTTTCCATCGCCTTTATGCTAATCGCAAAGCCTCCCACTGAGGGAGGGGAAACAGTGAACATTTCCTATGCATAGGTTTTCAATTCAACAGCTCCACCACGAGAGAGAGAGAGGCAGTCCTACAGTTTTTCGGAGGAGAAAATACTGGAAAATTAGATACAAAAAAAAAAAAAAAAAAAAAAAAAAAAGTTTTCCGGAAAAGAGAAAGATTCTGACTTTAAAAATGAAAATTTATAAAGCGGTCATATGTTCCAATTTTAACTAATCTCAGGCTTATCAATCAATGGATGGCTCTTCCCAATCGCCCGTCCTTTGAACCCCCGCCCCCCCCCTTACAATCCCGTTTTCTGAAGATGAAGTGAATCCAGCACAATCGTCTCCCCTATTCACTGGGAAGGCGTTTTTTTTTTTTTCATTCTGATTTAGCTGGCCCAGCCGATTTCTAAAATCAAAGGGCTTGTTTTTCCTTACTTCCCTCTTCACTGTCTTTATGTTTGTTTGTTCATTTATCTTCTGGACTTCTTGTTCCTTTACAATGATCGACTACTACTTACATATATTCAGGATTTTTATTCTTTTTTACTTATCACAGTGTTCTGATCTAATTGCCTAACATGAATTGCAACCACTAAGATTATCAAAATGCAATATAAAACTGCAAACAAATGACAATGCATGGTAAAGAAGACATTACTGTACAGTGTATAAATTGACCATGTCAAAGCAATATATTGAGTGATCTTAAACAGCCCTATAAAAACGACGTATGCATAAAAATAAACGGGAAAATACATGAACCATGAACTTATAATGGTAATACAGATATATAAGAAACTTCTCACTTCCATAAGAAAATTCCACATCCGGAGAAAGAATATCCTCTCGCGTGAAACGATGAATATTATAACGCCTCTCGACTCTCCTCGAAAATCTCCTGGAGAGAAAAGACGCAGTCGGGGGTAGAGTGTGGGAGGTTGGTGTGGGGGGGGGGATAGAACAAGAAACGAAAACGGCAAGAGATCTGGTTTCTGATAAGCAGTACAGTAAACGATTTTTCTTAAATGAAACTGGCCGTGGACGGGCAACTCCAAAGAAATAATACCATAACATATGACTAAAAACCTGCCGGCTCATTCGCACAATTCCTTTGTAAAATGGAGAATTTTGTATCCAGATACAACTACTTCTGTTACTGTTTCTCCTTATATATGTATGTACCGAAAGGTGTGAGAATTTTAATACTTTACCTACCATATTAACGAGTACCTTTGAACTATACACATTCATACATACACGCGAGCACGCACTCATACATGGCAACATTATATATACATACATAGCCTATATATACATACATACATATATATATATATATATATATATATATATATATATATATATATATATATATATATATATATATATAAAGAGAGAGAGAGAGAGAGAGAGAGAGAGAGAGAGAGAGAGAGAGAGAGAGAGAGAGAGAGAGAGAGAATATGAGTCAAAGGAATGGGTTTAGGATCTTAAACTTTCCGATGTTACATTAATGGGTACACTTATGGCAAAAGCTAGCAACCATTGAAAGCTAAAGACGAATAAAGGGTTTTCATTCACAGAGTAACAGCTCCCAACGCCAACTAATAAGGTTTCCGATTCTTTTGGGTTCAAGGACCCAAAAATAAGAGGGAGTAAAAATGATTACACACACACACACACACATATATATATATATATATATATATATATATATATATATATATATATATATATATATATATATGATTATAATCACTTTTACACGTGATTCGTTTGTCACACATCACCACAGGTGAAAAAAATAAGAGACAGGGTGTAGTTCCTGACCGGTTTCGATTTTTATGTCCAAGCCAATGACAAAGGCTTGGAAATAAAGTTGGAAACGGTCAGGACTTACACCCTGTCTCTTATTTTTTCACCTGGTGATGTGTGACTATACATGTGCATATATATATATATATATACTGTAATAATATATATATATATATATATATATATATATATATATATATATATATATATATATATATATATATATACATACATACATACATACACGACAAACCATTAAGCGCTGTATTATGGTATGGTAACTCAGGAAAATAGCTTTATAATCCGACATATCATAATTACTCCACATGACTGTTTGTTTGCATTCACTTTAGTATAGTCGCACAACACTTCGTCTGCTTCTCAGAAATAACTAAAAATTATTCCTTTCAGCAATTAATGTGCATTTTCATACATCGAATACACTACATCTAGGATTGTCTTAAAAATTATTTATAAATACACTCATTAATTGACCAAAAAAAAAAAAATTAATGAGCATAGTTTTCATTATTAGGAAGCCTAAACCACTCAAATTTCCAGCTCAGCCAAACTGCAAAAGATGCCTGATAGCATGCCTATTCAATCTCCCGGAACGCAATTAAATTAGAATGTTTCTTAACAGCAAATATGCCTCATACATACGACCAGGATGAAAAAAAAAAAAAAAACCTACCCGCCGAGTCTCCAGAATTCCAGCACGGCCAGTTATAATCACATATACCCGGCATTGAAGGGCACCGCTAAGTTAATAGGGTTCCAAGTGATCACAGAACCATTCCAAGATGATGAGGGAACTGCATTCCAGTGGATGAAACCACATTCCAACTAACCAACCAGAGCTCATTTTGGGGGTTACTGAGGTAATGGGACGAAATGGCGACCTCGACATTATTCACATAGCACGGCAATCTGATTCGTTTTTAATGTCTTTTACAATCACTAGAACCTCAATGTCAGGAAAGCCGCGGGCCATACCATAAGCAGTAATGGTCAATGGAGCCATTCTTTCATTCAAATGATAACATCACAGTAATCATATCGACAATGAGGGGGAAACCGTATGAGGAAAAGAAAGGCAACAATCAGTCCTACTCGAGAGTCGTGAGACGAAGCTTCTCTTTTCCTCAGACCCAACAGAGTCCCACTCACCGTTCGAAAATTGGGAATAGAAAAGCAATAAAAAAGAAATGAGAATCGGAGGGATAAACGTCACAGGACTCTTGTCTGGAGTCGACACTTTTCGTTTTAACTGCCAGTCATTAGGGAATGTAAAGGAGCGTAAAATTAGGCCTACGTCGGCGTGGTAGGCTGTCCTTCCAAGAGGCACGGACACCACAAGGTGAAGGCCCCGTAAGAAAGACGACAGACAGGGTATAGGGCACCTACTCCCTAGCTACATCCCACTGCCCTTCAAGACAAAAGGCAGAGGAGACAAAGGGTTACAAAAACTTAGGAGCCTTTCTTCTTTTCTTACTCCTGCGGAGGTTCTCAACGATAACATATTTATTCACAGGCCTAAAAGTCAAACACAAGTTTAAAAGATTCATACCGACTTACAAGTACCCTTGCGGTTAAATAACGTATTCAGTGCGTCACTTAGTATTCTATGTGACTATACACATGGATGTCTACATGCACACTTGAACGTCCACATGCACACTCATTGTTATGCATACATATTTCTATGTATGCATATATGTATGCTGCTATTTTTCACCATACTCTTTCGAGGGAATAGCGCAAAAAAGGTACAACCTTCCAGTTTCTCAGCAAGTCTATAATGTTGATGTTGCTAGCACCACATTTTTTTTTTAATGACCCCAGCCGATGCCGGTACCCATATACAACTAGGTGAACTGGTGGGCAGTAGAACAGGAGCGACCCATGGACCTTAGACGCGTGATAAGGACACTACACCACTCAGTCATGGCACTCACTTTGAACACACGCACAAAGAGAGAGAGAGAGAGAGAGAGAGAGAGAGAGAGAGAGAGAGAGAGAGAGAGAGAGCTTAATAGCCGACATTCCCTTTACTTTACGATTTACAAAAATAGTTATCTTTATTTGTTTCCCCGGAGAGTGAAAGGGCAGACGAAAAAAAGGGGAAGGGGGAAGCATTTTTCAGGTTCTTTCTCAGCGGGGGTTGTTACTGGGCTGTAATTTTGTGCCAGCGTTTCCTGATGGCCCCGTCCGTTCTCTAGTTTTGTGCCATTCTCGCTTCCGTAATTGCATAATCAACGTTATGCTCATTACGCCGGCCCCGATTACGTTGCTGTTATCGCCCGTAGCATCAAAAAAAGGTTCATATAAATAAAAAGGTATAAGTATGGAAATCCCCTTTTATGTAGATTTTTAAAAACAAAACTTTAAAGTTGAAAATGTTCCATGTTGGTAAAAAGGAAAAGAACCGACACCTTTATTATGTAGATTTTTTTTTTTTTTTTTTTTGTTCTGTTAACTGTCGATGATAAAGCAAAGGAAGGATAACTTTTTATTAAAAGTTCTGATAAAAAGGAAAAGAGAGCCTAACCATTTTGTTGTTACATTTTTTAATAGGACTTAAAACTTTCGGAAATTAATATATTTTTCCGTGAATCTAGATGTGTTAATTAATAAAAATGTATAGTCTTTAACTAACTAGTACTAAAAATTTGAAAAAAAATTAATACAAGGACAGTATCCATTTTGCAACTGTGTGTGTGTGAGAGAGAGAGAGAGAGAGAGAGAGAGAGAGAGAGAGAGAGAGAGAGAGAGAGAGAGAGAATCGAATGTTCAATGAATGGTTTCATCCAACTGGGGTGAGATTACCTCATCAAGGCCCTCCAGTTTTGATGGTAAACATTTTGCCAGAGCTATGAAAACTCGCGTCTGGCGATATAAAAACGTTTAAGATATAACTTTTTTTAGTTTTACATAACTTTTTACAGGAAACGAAAAAAAAGATAAAATAGACGTTTTAGGACATCTCTTCTACAATCATTTTCAGGTAATCACAAGCATATAAATTAAAGCAAAAAAATTAACTTTCAGCTCAGGGGACCTAAAATCTACGGCATGATACTCAAAGTATTTAATAACTGAACAACGTCCAACAGGTTATTCCACTCACAATAATTAACACAACTCAAGGGAAGAAAAAGATATAGGATAATAGACATCAAATGTAAGTCCTTATTTAACAGCAATGATTCAGAAGATACGTTTACATGAGCTAATCACGTTTTATAAATCACTGGAATTGCGATTAGCCAACTTTATTTATGTCTACTACCTTCCATACACTTACCATAACAGCAAATATAAATTATAGTTTCATATCCTCAACATATAATGCAGTTCAATATCATTTTAGGAATGATATAAAGTCTGATTGATGAGGATGAAATAAGAACCTCTTTCTTAAGTAAAAATCATGGTATGTTATTAAAGATACTCTTACAACCCCTAAGTTTCACGAGAACTATTATCCTCATCTGCTGAGGGAAAGCAACTCTCGCTGAATTTTCCTCTGAGGATGAGGACAACTGTCCTCGTAAAGCTTAATGATTTTGTGTATCATTAACAACATAATAATCACGATTTACACTCCAGAAAGAGGTTCTTATTGTATCCTCATCTTTCAAGAACATTACTCTTCTTCATAGTCTTAAAATGAGTGGTTGTTTAATAGACATACAATGAGGATGCTTAAACGCCAAACCAACCTTCGATCAAAACCTACCATTTGGTGACAAGGCTACCGAACAAACTATCACTGACTGTTACTTGCAAAAAACAACATTGACCTCTTGGGTCACGGAGTTCTTTATAGATAAATCCATCCAGTTTAAGAGATCTGCAAATGGCACTTTATCACAAGTGTTCAGGAAACCGTGATGCTAAGCTCATCATTATCAAGTGTACAATTTAAAACCACAGCGAAGAACTTGATAATAAATAAAACAAAAGAGATTAAACTAAAGAGATAAATAAAATCTCTCATCTCAGCAGCAGGTAACTAAAGATATCAAATACCTAATTTCAGTAACCTTCCCAGCAGTTTAGCAGTTGGCCAAGAGAATGAAAGAATGGCAATCAATAATCGAGAATACTTAGAGCAAATAAATACAATACGCTTACAGATCAACTACAAATTCTTACACATACCTGGCTATCTTGAAAACTTTTTGTTGCTTTGGACGAATGATCGTTACATAATAACAATTCCTCGACACATAAGGAAGCACAAGAATTCTAAAAGAAGAACACCATTCATATGAGATGAAAACTAGGGGAGAAGCGATTCATGCGTACGAAGGCATTTTTCCTTTCGAGTGTCAAACCGGAGGAAGCAAGAAGCGGCCACACCAACATGCAAATCGGAAATAAAAGTCAACAAGTCATGGAGGAGAGAGAGAGAGAGAGAGAGAGAGAGAGAGAGAGAGAGAGAGAGAGAGAGAGGAATGGATGTTACAGGTAGGCCTGCGGGGTGGTTGACCTATACACATGTGAGTGAGTAGTCACGCAACCTCCTTATTAAGTATATCCTTCCTAAACCGGATATATCAACAGTGAAGGTCTGAAAGAAATACAGCGACAGAGATGAGGAGGAGGAGGAGGAGGAGGAGGAGGAGGAGGGGATGAGGTGGGGAGTGTGGGATGACTGGAATAGTTAAATATTATTTTTATGCACTCATATATATAATTTATACACACACACACACACACACACACACACACACACACACACACATATATATATATATATATATATATATATATATATATATATATATATATATATATATATATATAGAGAGAGAGAGAGAGAGAGAGAGAGAGAGAGAGAGAGAGAGAGAGAGAGAGAGAGAGAGAATATATTGTTATAATTGAAGAAGCACTTGAATCACACTGAATGTTAACACTGGAAATTACAGAGAGAGAGAGAGAGAGAGAGAGAGAGAGAGAGAGAGAGAGAGAGAGAGAGAGAATGTTTTCTATCTCCTGTCATTTGAGAAAGTGATGGAGGTTCTAAGAGTCACGCTTTTCACGACTGGCGCCCCACCCCCGACCCAACTATTCCCCTCTGTTGTCAATAATGCCTCGTCCCCGCCAGCTTAAAGGTGACTTTCAGATTTTTTTTATAGCTTTTTGGTCAAGGTTTTAATGGTTACCTAGCAATGACATCACCACATTTAATCTATATCAATACTCGTGAAATATATCAACAGTAATTTTGAAGTAAAAAATAGTTTAAAAAATAATCTTCAACTGAAATTAGAAATTGGAGTGGATGACGGCTGAAACCTTTCCTAATCACTGTGATCCCAAAACACAACAGCATTACGTAGGCAATCAACAAGAGCCGAGACCAAAGGTATTCCTTGAGCACTCAGAACAAAACCAAGATCCGAATGCTTGAATACGCATATTGCGTTCTCATCTTCTGCCGTCATCATGAACCATTAAAAGCAAATATTACTTTGCAATGTTCCTGTCCTTTTCATCAATGAAAAATGCTTTCAATGACTTATTACGAAGGTAAATTAATTTCTGGAATCCTTCATCGGAATCATTTTGATCGATCCTTCTTTGCATTACCATCACTCTCCAAACATCATTACCTTCAGCCTAGCCTTACAGATCTACTATACATACGCCACAAATTCTCATCAGATTCCCTTTCACAACTCAGCGATCGCCTATGACACTTACTGTAGGTCACGTTTACGCCATTATCTCACAACGTCAATAAAAATCGCTCTCACAAATTCACATAGTACGTTTCTCATCCATTTTTGTGATCTGTTGTGTATTCAAAGGTCAAATGTTAATGGTAATTAACGTTAAACAACTTATAGCAAGGAGGTAAAAATTATATCGCCTGACACGTTTTGGCTTGAAAACCTGATGGTGAATTTTCAATAAGGTTCACGCGCGGCTATTACTCTGATCTCGGCATTAAATCACTCGTACCTCAGACTTACAGAAAATCGTGAAGGCAAAATTTCCATAACACTAAACGTTACAATAAGGGACAAAAACCCATAAACAATTAATAAAAAAATATAATAAGTACCGTGTTTCTAAAAGCTTTTTAATATACAACAACCACATTCAGAGCACAGGATCTAATGATGCTATCTCACTGCTACTTACTCCGATAATGAACTCTAATAAGGAATAAGTTAATGGGGCATAATAGTAAAGTCAAATAGCATATTTTAATCAGGTTACCTTTGTAATTAATAATCATAAGGATAACCTGAATTAAATCTTTATTAATCAGTTTTATTTGCTAAACCCATGCTCATGAGAACAAATGACTCCTTAATTTTTAATATATAATATATATATATATATATATATATATATATATATATATATACACACACAGTATATATATATATATATATATACATATATGTATGTATGTATTTGTGTATATATATATATATATATATATATATATATATATATATATATATATATATATATATATATATATATATATATATACACATAATATAATATATATAAATCAATTATACAGTATATATACATGACTGTGTAATTTCTCTTTCTGTATGTGTGTGATATTACCGTGTATTCTAAAACTGAGAAGACTAACAAAGACGTAGAAATAAACTTCACAGATATTCGGAATGAATGAAAGTTTCAGATACGTTCATCCGTGAACTGGTTTAACATAACCGTTACCCGAAGGAAGCCTGAAGTTTCGAAAGCGGCGCAGTCCGAGACGCCTCAAGGCCACAGCCACGAATGCATATCAGAGTCGTTAACGGTGTATGATAACGGGAAAGATGAATGATGATCTATGTATTAAATTGTATGACAGACACACACACACAGAGAGAGAGAGAGAGAGAGAGAGAGAGAGAGAGAGAGAGAGAGAGAGAAATTATCATCTATCGCTTTCACTATCAAGAAACGATGGATTACTGGAGACTAACCAATACCTTCACTTACGTATTAGATACTACCTATTGCCAGTGACTTCAAAGTTACTATTATGAATATTAAATCGAGGCAGCAACAATGCAGTGGTGGTGATAAAAATACAAGTGACTTGGTTACTGAAAATCAAATTAAAAGAACACAGTGAATGAGTAGAGTTAATATACAAAATAATGGTGAAATATAATGCTAAAATGATTCAAAAAGAGCACTGGTACGATTCGCAAACGAGCTACAACCACGACATTTCCGTAAATCTGCTAACTCTAAGCAACAACATGATAACTAAGCACGATCGGTGACTTTCGAAGAAGATTCACGTAAATATGCGCATATATAGGTGACGGGACAAATGATGTCTCAGATTATGAAAAAAAAAGCAAACGAACAATGGGCTTCGACATACAGCAAGCCACAAATGCCCCAGATCTACGGAAAGACCCGAATACATTAGCATTCGTTAACCTCTCTCTCTTCCCAGTGAAAGTTGCAACGCAAAGTGAAATTACATCAGATCTATCATACTTCCATCCATCCAGTGAAAGCTGAATGAAATAGAAAGGAATCTCAGCAATGGCACAGCATTTTTTAAATTGTAATTCACCTTGGGTGTCAGTTAATCTCAGGGTACAGTGAATTCAATGTTAAGTTGTATTTGTGATTTAATAACTGTACTGTAAGCGTAAGAGTCACGCATAAATGACTGAACTTTAAACACATACACATATGTATATATATATATATATATATATATATATATATATATATATATATATATATATATATATATATATATATAATTTATACATACCGTGTCACAAGATAATGCACCTTAAAAAACTCGCTATATCTGATGTAAAATTGATTCGGTGATAGACTGGTCTGATAAAAATACAGCTCTAGTTTAACATGAAAATGAAAATTACGATAATACCAGTCACAAATCACATATATTGGAAATTCACTATAGACTGTAAACAAGGAAGATAAGCATGTAGCCACAATGACCTGTTAACTTCTCGATTTCATTACAGGAAGACGTTAATGCTTTACAATGCTTCCATAAGCGTCATTCATTTTTATCTCTCTACATCTAAGTCCCGAGTGCGATCCTACACAAACACAGCCATGATTCAATGCTTCACGAATGCATTCCGACATACGCGTAGTAATGCAGATACATATAAAGTTTGGCTCCTATCATTTCTTCTAATCTAATCACTTTCTAATCCATCAGTGACATTTTTTATTAGTTCTAGTCCGTTTTGCTTTACATACTCAAATTTTCTTGTGTTCCCTTTTCAATAAAGTCTCTCTCTCTCTCTCTCTCTCTCTCTCTCTCTCTCTCTCTCTCTCTCTCTCTCTCTCTCTCTCTCTCTCTCTTAAGCAGAAACATAAGGAGGAAGATTTCAAAAAGACAGCCTCTCTTCCGCACACAACTGGGTGAAGAACAAACCCCACATGATTCAT